>NC_091439.1:52652665-52876279 GCF_964237555.1 Oryctolagus cuniculus
TCTATGGTCTCAATAAGAAATAAGCACTGGAGATATCTCCCTATCATTGTCCTCTGCATGCTATAACATTTGAAAGTTTACATTTTAAAACCTCATTAGATATTCTTTGATTTCTTCAGTTGATTTTCACCTCGACTTTGAGATGCCTAGATACAACCAGAAATGATTTAGCTACCCCCCTACATATATTGATGCGACTTCATCTCTCTCATGTCCTACAGTTAACTCAGGAGTGATTTTCATGTATTATTTTCTGTTTTTCTTTGGGCCTTGCTTTAATACTGGACATCTCCACCACTCTGCCTGCTTCTGCCTGCCTAACATGAATGACTAATACCTATTGCCAGCTGTCTTCAGTGAGTGCTAACTTTCTTTTTTTAAGATTTTATTTATTTATTTGAAAGGTAGAGTTACAGACAGTAAGAGGGAGAGACAGAGAGAAAGGTCTTCCATCCACTGGTTCACTCCCCAAATGGCCACAACAGCTGGAGCTGCACTGATCCAAAGCCAGGAGCTAGGAGTTTCTTCTGGGTCTCCCATGTGGGTGCAGAGGCCCAAGCACTTGGGCCATCGTCCACTACATTCCCAGGCCATAACAGAGATGGATTGGAAGAGGAGCAGCTGGGACTAGAACCGGTGCCCAGATGGGATGCTGGTGCCACAGGTGGAGGATTAACCTACTGTGCCACAGTGCCGGCCCCAAGTGTTAGCCTTTATCAGAACTTTTTCCTAGGAAAACCCCTCTCACATCTTAGTATAAGGCATCCCTGGTGCCATTTGGAGCAGGATGGAGGGTGGTGGAGTAAGGCTAGGGCCTCTTCTGGATCTGGCTTATAAAGTCAGAAAGTACCTACTTTGAAAGGCAGACAAAGCTGCAGGTCCCAGGGAAATCTAGTCTGGCAGGTGTGTCATCCCAGAAAGGAAATGCAAAAGGATGACTGATGGGCAGAGTTCTGGTAAACAACTCGATTAGAGGTGGAGGAAGCACACAGCATGAAGTAGAGTAATGGAGGCAGGCTAACAGATGAGCACAGAAAGCAGGTGGAGATAATGATCATACCACTTATGGAGCAAATACTGCTAACAATAACACCTGACTCATAGAATCATAGTGAGTGTTAAACAGGACAATGCATGCAAGCCTTGTAGCTGAAAGGCCAACATGTAGAACAAGCTCAACAAATATTTATTAATGAACAATACCTGCTACTTATTGCTATTATTAACCATCATTATTCAGCACTCTTGAACAGATTGAGAGTGTCATTTCAGGTAGGGGGAAGGAGGCAGCTTCCTGTCTTCTGAGATCTTTAAATATGGACTGCCTGCTCATGAATTCCCTCCATCCTGTGCTTCATCAGTGTAAGTAGTTTGAGACTGTAGTGGTGCAAATGCCAGGTTGGAGAGGGTGGGAAGTAAGTAGGAGGTGGAGAAATGGACAAAGAGCTCTAAGGAGGAACACAGATGTGAAGCAAAGGAGAAGGGATGTGGCCAGAGTAGGATGCAGCCCTGGGGACGGATTCTGTTGGTTGCTTTCCTTAGGAGCCTCCCTCTTACGTGTATTTACTGGCTGAAAACAAGTAAAGGGTGAGAGGGAGCTAAGCAGGGTTCTTCTGACGAAAGAAAGAGGAGGGATCAGATTCCAGGTGTGGCTGGTTAGCTTTGGCTAAATGACAGGAGAGGCAGAGAAGCTGTCAATGCTGTTGGGCGTTTCAGCAGAGGGCAGGAACGGCAGGGATGGGATGCACAGGAGTTATTTCCTTCTCTGCTGGGAGTGAGAAGTGAAGGGGTGGATTTGGGGCCTGAGAAGGATGACAAAGTTGGGGAAGAGCCTCTGAGGAGGAAGCGTAGAAGCTTATCAACAGGTGAAAAATCTCCAGGAGGCACTTAGGATCCAGTGCAGTGTGTATCCACGGATTTTAGTGGCATCACATTTTTAGCATTTTCTCCAGAAGCATTTAGGCACCCAGATGTAACACAAGGGAAGGTGGGGCCAGCACTGTGGCACAGCAGATACAGCCATCGCCTGCAGTGCCAGCATCCCATATGGGCGCTCGTTCCACTTCTGGCTGCTTCACTTCTGATCCAGTTCTCTGCTAAGGACCGGGAAAGCAGTAGAAGATGGCCCAAGTGCTAGGGCCCCTGTACCCACGTGGCAGACTTGGAAGAAGCTTCTGGCTCCTGGCTTCAGATCAGCCCAGCTCTGGCTGTTGCAGCCATTTGGGGAGTGAACCAGGGGATGGAAGACCTTTTTCTCTCTCTGCCTCTGCCTCTGCCTCTCTCTAACTCTGCCGTTCGAATAAGTAAACAAATCGCACTGGCCTGAAGTGCTAGCATCCTATATGGGCACCTGCTCTAGTCCCGGCTGCTCCTCTTCTGATCCAGCTCTCTGCTATGGCCTGGGAAAGGAACAGAAGGTGGCCCAAGTCCTTGGGCCCCTCCATGCACGTGGGGGACCTGGAAGAAGCTCCTGGCTCCTAACTTTAGATCAGCTCAGCTCCAGCCATTGCAGCCATTTGGGGAGTGAACCAGCAGATGGAAGACCTCTTTCTGTCTCTATTTCTCTCTGTAACTCTTTCAAATAAATAAACATAAATCTTTAAAAAAAAAACACTGATGTTTGCTGAATAGGTTAGGCAGAAAATCAAGGAGAACTAGTAAAAAATGTAATATTAATAGAAATCACAGTGGAAAAATAATGGTAGTGATGAAAGTAGCAGTAGTGGTTGTTATAATATTAAATACTACTTATTAAATCTCTACAATTGTTTTTTAAATTAATTGTGCCTTTTAAGATATTTTACATATTTATTTGAGAGGCAGAGTTACAGAGAGAGGGAGAGACAGAGAGAAAGATCTTCTATCTGCTGGTTCACTCCCCAGATGGCCGCAATGGCCAGAGCTGAACCTATCTGAAGCCAGGAGCCAGAAGCTTCTTCAAGTCTCCCATTCGGATGCAGGGGTCCAAGCACTTGGGCCATCTTCCACTGCTTTCCAGGCTGTTAGAAGAAAGCTGTATTGGAAGAGGAGCAGCCAGGACATGAACTGGTGCCCATACGAGATGCGGCTTTGCCTACTACACCACTGTGCTGGCCCCAAACTTCTACAACTGTAAGATCAGTTAGCAAACTCACTCTCAACAGATGGGATAACAAGAGTAGACTGAATAACAAAAAGTTTTTTTCGGAGAGTTGAATATGAGAGAATGAGATTTGATAGCTAGAACATGAATCAGTGGTTGAGGACCTGGGATTAGGTGGTGAGTGGAAAAAGATACTGGAATTGAAAAGGTGGAGGAGTGAAGTTTAGGTTGTCCAGCAAGACACTATGGTAGTTGACAATAGAGCTTGATGTGAAAATGCATCTATAGGGGTGGACGTTTGGCCTAGTGATTAAGACACCAATTAAGACACAAGTATCCCAGGGCCAGTGCTGTGGTATGGCAGGTAAAGCTGCTGCCTGCAGTGCTGGCATCCCGTGTGAGTGCTGGTTTGAGTCCTTGCTGTTCCACTTCCAATCGAGCTCTCTGCTATGGCCGGGGAAGGCAGTAGAAAATGGCCCATGTCCTTGGGCCTCTGCATCTGCATTGGAGACCCAGAGGAAGCTTCTGGCTTTAGATCGGCTCAGCTCTGGCCATTATGGCCATTTGGGGAGTGAACCAGTGGATGGAAGACCTCTCTCTCTGTGTCTGTGCCTCTCTGTAACTCTGCCCTTCAAATAAATAAATAAATAAATAAATTTTTTTTTTAAAGAAAAGACACCTGAATCCCATACCAGATGCCTGGGTTTGAGGCAAACTGCAACTCTTGACTCCAGCTTATGTACACCTTTAGGAGGCAGTAGGTGATGGCTCAGGTAGTTGGGTTCTTGCCTTCTATGTAGAAGACTTTGAATTCCTGGCTCCTGGCTTCAGTCTGGTCAAATCAATGCCATTACAGGCATCTGGGTAGTGAGCCAATAGATGGGAGCTCTCTGCTTTCTGTCTTTTCCTGCCTCTCAAAGAGAGAGAAAGAGAAGAAGAGAAAAAAAAGGAAAGACAGAAGGAAGGAAGGGAGGAAGGAAGGAAAGAAGGAAGGAAGAGAGGGAGGGAGGGAGGGAGAAAGGGAGGGAGGGAGAGAGGGAGGGAAAAGAAAATGTATTTACAAATCTACTGTCCAAGTTTCTGGTGAGACTATTTGTTTGGTCATAAGGCAATGAGAGAACATTTTACTAAGTGCAAATATATTCAAAGGATATAACCAAGAAACTCATAAGGACAGCTAGAAACATGAGATGCCCAACCTTGTCTGAATAAAGAGTCTGGAGTCCGGCACCAAATTAATGTGGACAGGGTGCTTCTGACTGAGTCTCCGTTTCTCTAGCAAGCCCTGCCTCTAGAAGCCCACGCCCACCTCCTGGGGTAGAAGGGAAGTTTGAGGTGGAAGGGCTCAAAGGGCTTCAAATGTTTGTTATGAAATAATCTGTCACTTTTAGAAGTGTACATCAAACCTGAGTCATTAGTATCCCAAAAACTCAACTAAAGTTTACTTGAAGTATGATACAGGGAAGAAAATTTCTGGATTGTGATATTGTTTCTTGGAAAATGATGTCCTACAATGTCCAAATTTAATGAGCAGTTAAGTTACTGTGAAAAAAGTATCTGACTAAAAGAACACATGGTGAAGTTATAAACATTTAGATGGTAAGAATTTAGCACAGAGGGCTAGGTTGCCATTCGGGATGCCTGCAACCCATATCAGACAGCTGGTTTGATTCCCAGCTGCTCTACTTCTGATCCAGCTTCCTGCTAATGTACACCCTGGGAGGCAGTGGGTGATGGTTCAAGTACCTGGGTCCCTGCCATCTACATGGGAGACCTGGCCCAGCCCTGGTTCTTTTGGGTGTTTAGAGCATGAACCATTGGATAGAAGCTAACTGGGCATAGGCAAGGGCTTTGTTGGCTATTTGCAGGTTTGTGCTTATGCACTGAGAGTGAAAACAACATGTAACCCGATGAACTGAGGTTCATACTCTTAGCAGTACAATCTGGGCAGATCAGTGACAAAATGTGCTCCAAGGTACAGTGGGAGTATATACAAGGATATGATAAAAGTGGATACAAGTACAATATGTGTACATACATATTAATGAATCAGGTTGTGGAAATCCAAAAGAAAAAGAGACTAGTTAAGAGGATATTAGTACATATGTCAAGTACTTTTCAAAGTTTTCATTTGTCTTTCCCTCCTTTTTTCCTTGTCTTCAAAGTGAAGGCTATGGTTGACACAGAAGCAAATCAACACAAGAAAAATCACCTACAGGCTAAGCATTCCTAATTTGAAAATCTTAAATTCCAAAATACTCTAGAATGTGAAACATTTTGAGTGCTGACACAATGTGACACCTGACCCCATGTAACTGTTTGCAGTGAACACACTAGTACACAAAAAAATTATTGAATAAATTATTTCAAGCTAAGTGCAAAGGTGTATATAAAACATAAATGGGTTTCATGTTTAGATCTGGGTTCTATCTCCATTATATTTCATTATATAAATGCAACCACCATATTCTCTCCAATCAGAAGTCTGAAACATTCCGATCCCAAGCATTTTGGATAAGGGATACCCAGCCTGTAATGTAAATGCTTCAGTGGCTATTTCCTCCCATACTCTGTGACTCTGCTGCCCCTGTATTTTTCTTTCATGTAGGTGGTTATCATATGCCAAAAAAGAGAGGGTGAAGATGTAACTTCCAAAGTCTGCATAGTTTTATATTATGTAGCAACCCAGTTTTATATTATACAGTTTTACTTAATGCATTCCATTATTTTCTCAAAAAGCAATATAAGCATATTATACAACATAAAAGCTAGTGTAATAATATCAAATAAAAGAAACAAACTGCATTATATGATCACATCCCTCTTAGAATATTTGTGAATTTTGATCTATATCATTTTATGTATGGCTAATTTAAAGTATAATAATTAATCTGTCCTGACTCTCCTTTCTAATTTAACTTAATTGAATTGAAAAACATACAGAGAGAAATAGAAATCCCACATCTGCTGGTTCAATTTCAAATGCCTGCAACAGCCAAGTCTGGGTCAGCCTAAAGACAGGAGTCCAGAACTCCATCCAGGTCTCCCACATGGTTGACAGGGGCCTAAGCATGTGAACCATGGTCTGCTGCTTCCCAGGATGTGTATGAGAAGAAAGTTGGATTGGAGAATGGAGCCAGGACTCAAAAAACCCAGGTACTCTGATATGAGATACACATGTCCCAAGTGGTGACTTAACTGCTGCACCAAATACCTACCCCCTCTTTTTAACTTGTGTTTTCCCTGCTGGTACTGTCATGCCTGATTTCATTGTGTTTTAAGGGTATACCAATATTTGCTTAAGCTTTCCCCTTTGTTTGCAAGCATGCTTATAATTCTTTTTTTAACTTTTATTTAGCAAATATAAATTTCCAAAGTACAGCTTATGGATTACAATGGCTCCCCCCCCGCCATAACTTCCCTCCCACCCACAACCCTCCCAACTCCCGCTCCCTCTCCCATTCCATTCACATCAAGATTCATTTTCAATTATCTTTATATACATAAGATCAATTTAGTATATAAAGATTTATTCATCTATTTGAAAGTCAGAGTTGAGACAGAGAAGTAAAGATAGCTTCCATCTTCTGGTTCACTTCCCAGGTGGCTGCAATGGCCAGTTCTGGACTAGGCTGAAGCAAGGAGCCAGGAGCTTCTTCTGAGTCTCCCACATGGGTGCATGGGCCCAAGAACTTGAGCTATCTTTCACTGCTTTTCCCAGGTGCATTAGCTAGGAGCTGGATAAGAAGTGGAACAGCTGGAACATGAACTGGTGCCCATTTGGGATGCTGGCATTGCAGCCAGTGGCTTTATCCACTATACCACAATGCCAGCCCCCATGATGAATATCTTTGCCAAGTGTCTATTTAGAATTATTTTATCCCTATGATGGATTCTTGAAAATGAAATTACTGAATGTGATGATTTTTGGATGGCCATTACACAAATGATGTGTTAATGATGCTTGACTTAGATATTTAAGGTCCTCCTGGTTCAGAGATATCTGTGTGTCTTAGTGAAAGCAGCAGAATGGAGCTTTAGCACTCACTCTGGGGCACTTCACTCTGTGATTCATATTTTTTAAAATTATGGGATATCTTCTGTTTTCCTTCAATGTTATGATAATTCATGAGGAATATGAAGCATTATAGATCTGATAAAAATTTGGTGAAATATTTCTTTATCAAATAGCTTGTACATCTATAATTGGGAAATTCAACAGATTACATTATCAATTGAGCTCTGTAAATAAGGATTAGTGAAGTTCAAAAATACTTCACTGGAGACAGCAAGAAGATGGCAGCTGAGTAAGAAATTCCAGTGATTATGTCCCCAGAGACAGCAATTTGACATCAATTCACATACCAAGCTACCTCCACTAGAGCTAAGGAAGCCAGTAAAGCGATGATGGAAAAACACAGAAACACCATAAACCAGTGGGAGAGAAGACAGATGTACTGCCACAGCCACCACCAACAGTGGCTGCAGCTTCTACCTTGCCTACTCCAGAAGGTAAGAAGGTTCTGTGACCCTGGACAGCAATAAGGGCTAGAATCTCCTCCTGGGAGAATTGAGCAGTGCCCACTGGCTCTAAGTCCAGCCTTGAAAGATATTCCTGCATTCTAGCAGGGCAGACTGAGTTATCCAGTTAAGCCCGAGAGGGCAGTGGTAGCCCCACACAACTCAGATTCACACAGTGCTCTTCACTGTGCAGTGGAAAGTCTGGGCAGGGTACTGGGATAGAATACCCCTAGGACTCTGGGAATAAGGAGGCACCATCTGTCAGAACTGGGGACCATACTCTTCCCCACCACCTCCTCTCCCCAACCACTTGAACTCTCTGTTCTGACCCAGGGAACAGTGGGCAGTCCTGTTACTGCTGACAACTGCTGGGACTGGGGCAAGGGCAGCTATCAGGATGAAGAGTGGACCCCCTGCACCCTGTGACTGTGGGAGTTCTGCTTACAGGACACAGAGCTGAGAGGGCTGTGGATTGTGGCTGGATTCCCATGTATCCACCCCAGTCTGACTGTAGAGACCCAGAACTCCCTGAACGCTGGGGTCAGATCTTGAGGAGGGGTCGGGGGCATACTGCAGGGTGGGTCAGTGCTCTGAATGGTAAATGTACCTGAGTGAGTGAGGTGCACTGGCACTGTGAGCTCACTCTAGGCTGTGAATCAGCTGGTTCACCCTGGCACAAAAAGGGCTGTGACTACAAACACAGCAGCCTGCTCCAACATCACCTCCTCTCATGGACTGTAGCCAGAGGTGCTCCATTGGGTGTAATTCTTTACTGTTGCCTTACCCAGAGATGGTGTCCAGAGCCCCTGGGCTCTACCAGTATACACCCCCAGAATTAAAGAGTAAGCCTTGGCACTCCACCAAGCCAGACAGACACATTTGCAGGAGTAAAGCTTTCAATCAATCAAAACAAAACAAAACAAAACAAAACAACAACAACAACAAAAACAAACAAACCAAAAAAAACCCATCGTCTAGAGATAGTAATGATAGATTCCCCCCAAATGTGCAAAACTGTATGTGCAAAACTCAACATACAAGCACATAAAACATGAAAAAGGAAGACACTATGACTCCTCTACAAAACTAACACAATAATACATTAATATCGGACTGTGAAGAAGGAGAGACTGATGAAATGCTTGAAAAAGAATGCAAAAGAATGATTGTGAGGTTACTCAAACACACAGAAAAACAGTTAAATGAAATATGGAAATCAATACACGACATGAATGAGAAGTTCTACAAAGAGACAGATATTAAAAAAAAATAGAAATCTTTGAAATGAAGTAGTCAATAAGTTAAACAAAAAATACAGTGGAATGCCTCAAAAACAAACTTGATGAGGCAGAAGAAAGGGTATTGATCTAGAAGACAGGTCTTTTGAAATATCTCAGACAAGAAAAAATTAGAAAGATTGAAAGTGAAGTTAAGGATCTATGGGATACATTCACAACAACAAAATATACACGTCTTAAGAGTTCCTGAAAGTGTGGCAAAAAAGGAGAATTAATAAGAAAACCTATTCAGTGAAGTAATAACATAAAATTTCCACAATTTGGAGAAAGATATGGACATCTAAATAGAGGAAGTGCATAGAACCCCTAACAGGCTTGATCAGAAAAGATTCTCATCATGATGCATTATAGTAAAATTGTCAAAAGTAAAACATAAAGAAAATATCCCAAAATTTTCAAGAGAGATGATTTTTTTTAAATGATGATGAAATCAGATCAGACCTATTGTCATGTTTAATCCCAGTGAGAGTCAAGTTGGGAATTGATAATTTCTTTTTTTTTTTTTTACAGAAGATCAGTTTAGTATGCATTAAGTAAAGATTTCAACAGTTTGCACCCCCATAGAAACACAAAGTGAAATATATTGTTTGAGTACTCGTTATAGCATTAAATCTCAATGCACAGCACATTAAGGACAGAGATCCCACATGAGGAGTAAGTGCATAGTGACTCCTGTTGTTGACTTTACCAATTGACACTCCTGTCTATGGCATCAGTAATCTCCCTATGCTCCAGTCATGAGTTTCCAAGACTATGGAAGCCCTCTGAGTTCTCCGACTCTTATCTTGTTTAGACAAGGTCATAGTCAAAGTGGAGGTTCTCTCCTCCCTTCAGAGAAGGGTACCTCCTTCTTTGATGACCTGTTCTTTCCACTGGGATCTCACTCACAGAGATCTTTTGCCAGAGTGTCTTGGCTTTCCATGCCTGAAATACTCTCATGGGCTTTTCAGCCAGATCCGAATGCCTTTAGGGCTGATTCTGAGGCCAGAGTGCTATTTAGGACATCTGCCATTCTATGAGTCTGCTGAGTATCTCACTTCCCATGTTGGATCACTCTCCCCTTTATTTATTCTATCGGTTAGTGTTAGTAGGTACTAGACTTGTTTATGTGCTCCCTTTGACTCTTAGTCCTTTCATTATGATCAATTGTGAACTGAAATTGATCACTTGGAATAGTGAGATGGCATTGGTACATGCCACCTTGATGGGATTGAATTGGAATCCCCTGGTATGTTTCTAACTCTACCATTTGGGGCAAGTCAGCTTCAGCATGTCCCAAATTATACATCTCTTCCCTCTCTTATTCCCACTCTTATGTTTAACAGGGATCACATTTCAGTTAAATTTCAACACTTAAGAATAACTGTGTATTAATTACAGAATTAAACCAGTCATATTAAGTAGAACAGACAAAAAAACTACTAAGAGGGATAATGTATTAAGTTGTTCATTAACAGTCAGGGCTATGATGATCAAGTGAGCAATTAAACAAGAAGATGTGACTATAGTAAATGTACACATACCCAATAAAAGGGCACTCAGTTTTATAAAACAAATGTTAATGAACCTGAAGGGAGACATAAACTCCAATACAGTAATGATAGGGGACTTCAATAACCTACTTTCATCAATGGACAGATCAACTAGACAACAAAAAATCAAAAGATATAACAGAACTATAGACCAAATGGACCTAATAGATATCTACAGAACATTTCATCCCCCAGTTGCAGAATACATATTCTTTTCATCAGTGCTTGGAACTTGCTCTAGGTTAGACCACATACTAGGCCATACAAGTCTCAACAAATAAAAAACATTGAAATCATATCATTTATGCTTTCTGATCACAATGAGATGAAGCTGGAAATTAACAATATACAAAACTCTAGAAATTATAAAACACATGGAGACTGAACAACATGACCTTGAATGAACAGTGGGTCATAGAAGAAATCAAAAGGGAAATTAAAAAATTCCTTGAAACAAATGAAAATGCTAACACAAAATACCAAAATTTATGGGATACAGCAATAGCAGTATTAAAATAAATATATAAACTAATAAGTATCTACATTAAAAAATTGGAAAGGTATCAAATCATGATAGATACATGATCTATCAATGTATCTCAAGGACCTAGAGAAACAAGAACAAACCAAACAAAAAATTAGTGGAAGGAAAGAAATAATAAAAATTATAAAGAAATAAACAAAATATAAATTTGAAAAATTATACAAAACATCAGTGGTTTTGAGACTGGTGTTGTGGTGTAGTGAGGAATGTCGCAGCCTACAACTCTGGCATCCCATACGGGCACCAGTTTGTGTTCCAGCTGCTCCACTACCAATCCAGATCCTAGCTAATGTGTCTTGGAAAGCAGTGGACGGTGGCCCAAGTGTTTGGGCTCTTTCACCCACGTGGGAGACCCAGAAGAAGCATTCCTTCTAAGATCCAGAACCAGACAAGGATGTCCATTCTCACCACTGTTATTCAATAAAGTCCGGGAAGTTTTAGCCAGAGTCATTAGGCAAGAAAAAGAAATCACCTCCGCCTAGCGGCGCCGGCACACCGGGTTCTAATCCCGGTTGGGGCGCCAGATTCTGTCCCGGTTGCCCCTCTTCCAGGCCAGCTCTCTGCAGTGGCCAGGGAGTGCAGTGGAGGATGGCCCAGGTGCTTGGGCCCTGCACCCCATGGGAGACCAGGAGAAGCACCTGGCTCCTGGCTCCTGGCTCCTGCCATCGGATCAGCGCGGTGCGCCGGCCGCAGCGCGCCGGCTGCGGCGGCCATTGGAGGGTGAACCAATGGCAAAGGAAGACCTTTCTCTCTGTCTCTCTCTCTCACTGTCCACTCTGCCTGTCAAAAAATAAAAAAATAAATAAATAAAATAAAAAAAAAAAGAAAAAGAAATCAAAGGGATACAAATTGGGAAAGAAGAAGTCAAACTGTCCCTATTTGCAGATGACATGATTCTATATATAAGGGGTACAAAAGACTCCACTAAGAGACTATTGGAACTCATAAAAAAGTTTGGTAAAGTGGTAGGTATAAAATCAACACACAAAAATCAACAGCCTTTGTATAAACAGACAATGCTATAGCTAAGAAAAAACTTCCAAGATCAATCCTATCCACAACAGCTATTACAAAAATACCATGTAATAAACTTAAGGGTGTCAAAAATCTCTACAATGAGAATTCTAAACATTAAAGAAAGGAATAAAAGAACACTCAAAAAAATGGAAAAATCTTCCATGTCCATGGATTGAAAGAATCAATACCATCAAAATGTCCAGCACTTCCAAAAGCAATTTACAGATTCAATGTGATACCAATCAAAACACCAAGGACATTCTTCTCAGATATTGAAAATATGATGCTGAAATTCATATGGAAACACAGCACAACCCACTGGCTAAAGCAATCTTATACAACAAATAAAAAGCCAGAGATATCATAGTATTAGATTTCAAGACATACTACAGAGCAGTTATAATTAAAACAGCCAGGTAATGACATAAAAATAGTGGATAGAACAATGGAACAGAATAGAAATGCCAGAAATCAACCCATGCATCTACAACCAACTTCTCTTTGACAAAGGATCTATTCTTGGAGCAAGTAGAGTCTCTTCAACAAATGGTGATGGGAAAACTGGATCTCCACATGCAGAAGTATAAAGCATGACCCCTACCTTACACTTTACACAAAAATCCACTCAAAATGGATCAACAACTGAAATCTACAGCCCAATACCATCAGATTATTAGAAAACATTGGGGAAACCCTGCAAGATATTGGCATAAGCAAAGAGTTCTTGGAAAAGACTCCAGGGGCACAGGCAATCAAAGCCAAAACTGACAGATGGGATTACATCAAATTGAAAAGCTTCTGTATTGCAAAAGAAACAATCAGCAAAGTGAAGAGGCAACCAACAAAATGGCAGAAATTATTTGCAAACTATGCAATTGATAAAGGATTAATAACCAGAATATATAAAGAGTTCAAGAAATTCAACAACAACAAAACAAACAATCCAGTTAAGAAATGGGCAAAAGACTTAAACAGGCATTTTTTTAAAAAAGAGGAATTCCAAATGGGAAACAGACATATGAAAAAAATGCTCAGGATCACTAACCATCAGGGATATGCAAACCAAAATCACAATGAGGTTTCACCTCACCCCCGTTGGAATAACTTTCATACAGAAATCAACAAACAACAAATACTGGCAAGGATGTGGGGGAAAAGGTACCCTAATCCACTGTTGGTGGGAAAGTAAATTGGTATAGCCACTGTGGAATATAATATGGAGATATCTCAGACATCTGAATATAGACTTAACACATGACCCAGCCATTCCAGTCCTGGGAATTTACCCAAGGGAAATGAAATCAGCATATGAAAGAGTTATCTGTACCCCCATGTTCATTGCGGCTCAATTCACAACAGTTAAGATATGGAATCAATCCAAATTCCATCAACTGAAAACTGGATAGAGAAATTATGGGATATCTACACCATGGAATAATACATAGCACGAAAAAACGAAATCTTGTCATTTGCAACAAAATGGATGGAATTGGAAAACATTATACTTAGTGAAATAAGCCAGTTTCAAAAGGACAAATACCCTATGTTCTCCCTGATCTATGAATACTAATAGAGCACCTAAAAGGTAATCTACAGAAGTGAAAGTGACATTTTGAGATGCATTTGTGGGGAGCAATTCGGACTAGACTAAGTTACTGGAATTAAGACTTATTCTATGCATCTGCTCTCCCACAATATGGCGCTGGGAGAGAAGAAAACAGCTTCTACCCAGCTGCCTCCAGTTCAACCAATAAATAGCAGGACCTGCTCCTGATTGGAGGAGAACAGCGTACTTGGCGTGTGGGCAGCCGAGTTGGGATTGGTGGAAGAGGACTATAAAGGAGGAGAGAGACGGCATGCACCAGGGAACATCTAAGGGGAACACCTAAGGGGAACACCTGTGCAGCCCCCGAGAGAGCCGGCCGGCGGAGTGCCACTCCCCTGCGGAAGTGGGGAATGTGGCCAGGGGGAACCGCCCTTCCACGGAGGTGGAAGGGACAATAGCCAACCCGGGAAGAACCAGCAGCAAACCCGGGGAGGGCCGAGCAGACAGAAAGAACAGCGCAGGGTCCTGTGTCGTTCCTCCACGAAGAGGGGGAGCGACATGCATTGACTTTGAAGAGCCCTTGTTTCGATTATTGAGGAAGTTTTTTCATACAATTTGTTGAACACTTTACTTAGTATAGAGTTAATCTTATGTGTATAAATTTAATTGAAAATAGATCATAGTAAAAAATAAGAATGGGTATAGGAGAGGGAGGAGGAAGTGGGGTAGGAGTGTAGGTGGGATGGTGGGTACAATGGGAAGAATCACCATGTTCCTCAAGTTGTATTTATAAAATGCATGAAGTTTGTATACCTTAAATAAAAATATTCTGGGAAGAAGATATATCACTAAGCAAATATTCAACAAATAAAAAGTAGAAAGAGAAAAAAAAGAACTAGTATCATCAAAATGTCTATATTACACAAAGTAAGTTATAGATTCAATGCTATTCCAATCAAAATTCCAAGGACATTCTTCACAGAACTACAAAAAAAAAAAAAAAAAAAAAAACTCTTACCATTCATATAGAAACCAAAGACCCTGAATAGGTAAAGCAGTTTTAACAATAAAAACAAAGCCAGAGCCATCACAATACTAGATTTCAAGACATACTGCAAGGCTGTTACAATCGAAACAGCCTGTTACTAGCACAAAAATTGACATGTAGATATATGGAACAGAATAACCATCCCAGAAATTAATCCACATATCTACAACAAACTAGTCTTTGATAAATGAGCTAAAAGTCATTCTCTGGAGAAAGAATGGTCTCCTCAACAAATGGTGCTAGCAAAACTGGATTTCCAGCAGCAGAAGTTTGAAACAAGACCCCTAGCTTACATCTTATGCAAAATTCAACTCACATTGTATCAAAGATTTAAACTAAAGACCTGAAACCATCAAACTAACGGTGGAAAATATAGGCAAAATTTTGCAAGACATTGGCCTAGGTAAAGACCTCTTGGATAAAACCCCAGAAGCACAGGTGATAAAAGCAAAAATAGACAAATGGGATTACATCAAGCTACGAAGCTTCTGCAAAACAAACAAAATAATTAACAAAATGAAGGGACAACTGACAGAACGAGAGAAAATATTTGCACACTATGCATCTGATAAAATTAATTAATCTGATAAATTAGATTAATTTTATATGTATAAAATTAATTAATCTGATAAAATTAATATTCAGGGACCAGCTTTGTGGTATAGCAGGTAAAGTTGTTGCCTACAACACTAGCATCCCATATGGGTGCTGGTTCATGTCCCAGACATTCCACTTTCGATTTAGATCCCTGTTAATGGTCTGAGAAAGGCAGCAGAAGTGCTTGGATCCCTGCCACCCAAGCTCCTGGCTTCTAGCTTCAGCCTGACCCAGCTCCGGCTGTCGCTGTCATTTGGGGAGTGAACCAGCAGATGGCAAATCAATCTATTTGGGTCAGCGCTGTGGCATAGTGGGTAAAGCCACCACCTGCAGTACCAGCATCCCATATTGGCACCGGTTCGAGTCCCAGCTGCTCCATTTCTGATCCAGCTCACTGTTACTAAGCAGTAGAAGATGGCCCAAGTCCTTGGGCCCCTGCACCTGTGTCAGAGACCTGGAAGAAGCTCCTGGCTCATGGCTTCAGATAGGCCCAGCTCTAAACATTGTGACCATATGGGAAGTGAACCAGTGGATGGAAGACACACTCTCTCTCCCTCTCTCTCCCCTTCTCTCTCTCTCTCTCTCTCTCTCTCCATCTGCTTCTGCCTCTTTATAACGCTGCCTTTCAAATAAATAAATAAATCTTTAACAAAAAAATTAATCTCTATCTCTTCCTCTTTCTCTGTAAACTCACCTTTTCAAATAAAATAAATAAATCTTTAACAAAATAAATATTTTTAACATTTATTTAAAAATAAATATTTACAAATTTAATTTAAAATAAAATAAATAAATCTTGAAAATATTTTATTTAAGTTATACAGGTTTCATGTATTTCATACACACAGACTTACTAACATAGTGACACTTCTCCCCTACCTTCCTTCCGGCCCACGCTTCATCCTTCTCCGGCTCCCATTTCCACTCTTAAGTTTTACAAAGATCTACTTTCAGCTTACTTAATATTCATAAAGTTAACCCCACATTAAGTAAAAGTGTTCAACAAATCATTTGAAGAAAAAAAACACTGTTCCTCAATAGAAGAGACAAGGGCTATAAACAACCATTGAATCTCAAAATGTCCATTTTACTCCAATACATTACGTTTTAGGTATTCTATTAGTTAAGAAATGGAGAGTCAGGGAATAGTACTCTTGGAGTACTAGTAATTTTTTTTGTTCTTAATTTGGGTGTTGGTTATAAGTATGAGCAGGGGACAAAAACTCATCTATATACTTAGGTGCATTTCTTGGTATGCACACTATATTTCAATAAAATGTTTAAAAAATACTTCATTGGCTCAGAAAATGTCTACTTTTCAAATACATTAGTGCAGCACATTCAATATTTTATCCATCTTTGCATTATTTACCATATATGTATATTACCTGTAATATATTTAATCATTTTCTTTTTTATTTTTCATTTTTTTATCAGAATAACAGAGAGACAGATTGAGAGAGAGAGAGAGAGAGAGAGAGAGAGAGAGAGAGAGATCTCCCATCTGCTGGTTCACTCCCCAAATGGCCAAAATGGCCGGAGATGGGCCAATTTGAAGCTGGGAGCCCAGTAGGTACAGGGGCCCAAGGACTTGAGCCATCTTTTGCTGCTTTCCAGGTGCATTAGTAGGAAGCCAGATCAGAAGTGGAGCAGCTGAGCCCAAGGGATGCCAGTGTTGCATGTGATAGTTCAACCCTCTACGCCACAGTGCAGGCCCCTTTAATTGTTTTCTTAAAATCAATATTAAATTGCTCATTTTCTTTTTCCTTATCACCTTTCTAAGCAATACTATTCACGAAATCACATTTTTATAAGCTAATTATATATTTTTTAAAGATTTATTTTATTTATTTGAAAGTCAGAGTTACGGAGAGAAGCAGAGACAGAGAGAGAGGTCTTCCATCTGATGATTCACTCCCCAGATGGCTGCAACAGCTGGAGCTGCGTCGATCCAAAGTCAGGAGCCAGGAGTTTCCTCCGGGTCTCCCACATGGGTACAGGGGCCCAAGAACTTGGGCCATCCTCCACTGCTATCCCAGGCCATACCAGATGGGATGCTACCCCATCCCAAGCAGAAACTGCTTTGGATGCCTGCATTCCATATCAGAGTGCTTGTGTTCAAGTCCTGGCTTTGCTTCTGATTCTAGCTTTCCTGTTAATGTGCCTGAAAGGCAGCAGATGATGGGGTTCTGAACTTTTGACTTCACTCTGCCCTAGTCCCTGCTGTTATGGACATTAGGGAAATGAATCAGGGGATGGGATATTTCTTTCTCTATCTCTTGCCTCAATAATAATAATAATAATAAATTTAAACTGTAATCACCTCTTTATATTCTTTAGACATAGAAGAATTATAACACAAGATAATATTTTTACCTTACAACTTGTCTTTTCCACAGAACTCTATAATAAGCCAAAACGAAAATCTATAAATGGGGGCCAGCGTAGTAGTGCAGTAGGTTAATCCTCCGCCTGCAGCACTGGCATCTCATATGGGTGCCGGTTCTAGTCCCGGCTGTTCCTCTTCCAATCCAGCTCTCTGCTATGGCCTGGGAAAGCAGTAAGAAAATGGCTCAAGTCCTTGGGCCCCTGCATCCATGTGGGAGACCGGAGGAAGCTCCTGGCTCCTGGCTTTGGATCAGCACAGCTCCAGCCGTTGCGGCCATTTGGGGAGTGAACCAACGTATGGAAGACGTTTCTCTCTGTCTCTCCCTCTCACTGTCTGTAACTCTACTTCTCAAATAAATAAATAAAATCTTTTAAAAAATCTATAATTGAAGCAAATCACAACATTCTGTAAATATAGACATCACTGTCAGTAACAGGAAGAAAAGACCCCTCAATGCAGAGAGGCAATAAGCACAATAAAAGACATGCAAAGCGTTTACACCAAAAGGTTGAATACACAACCCTGTAATTTTGCTCAACCCACAGTCACTTAAAATTTCAAGAAAGAAAACCATTCACAATGAGCATTTATGACAAAAAGCCATCATTCTTTGAAATAGATTATAATTAAGGAGAATAAAGCAGTGCCTGCACTGTGTTCAGGAGAAATGACTCAGAGAAATTCTTTGGAATAAGAGGAATCATGGAACTTTGGAAACATCTTGAAATGCACGCATCTGTTCTCAAGGAAAATTCTAGGTCCTAAACCCAAACCTAGATTGTAGAATACCTGCTGGTGAATGTTAGCACAGCCTGACACATTAGGCATGCTCATCACACACTATTGTATTACAAGAGTTTGTGACATCTATCATGATTCATACGTGGTTTTTACCAAAATTTTTAAGCAGAACTTTAGAAGTTTATTTTTTAAACACATTTCTAGAATTATTGGCTCTTTATTCATACAGCTAGAGATGCTATAAAATTGTGGGGTTTTTTGAGGGGAGAACCTGAAGGCTTTATCTCAAGACTCAAAAGATCTTTTAAGTAGGGAATGAGTTATTTCTGGAATAAGAATTTTGCTTTTCTCAAAGCTCAATGGTGATGAGGTTGGGAAGGACATGGGAAGAGAGAATTATTTGGGTCAGTGAACATAAACACCTGACCTAGATTCTGTGCAGGTCTGGAGTTTCTCCCCATAGTATATCAACTTATATCCAGCCCTACTCAAAATCATACAAACCTTCCAGACTTGTAACTTGCTGGAACTTCACCAAGGCTTACAGGTACACAGATACTATGGTATAATAAATTTTCTCTATGTAGTGCAATCCTGTGTGAATCCAGGGGAGAAAGGAAACACCAGATGACGGAGACAATGCTAAGGCTCATGTGTAGAACTAAACAATAACAGCGAATACATGTGTGTTCTTAGCCACAAGGTATTAACAAGCTTCTTACAACATTTCTTAATGAAAAGACTCTCCTAACTAGATACATGAAGGAATTTAATTTTTCTAGATGCTTTCTCTTTAAAAGCTTGCCTACCCCCAGAATTCCTGTTAGTTCTTCCCATATTTGAAGAGCAATTCTTATCTGTTTCCTGGCCAAAATTATTGATGCCATTATAAAAGTAGTATCACTTCCTGTGTCCTCCAGAAAAAAAAAAAAATCCCAGGGTTAATTTCTCAAGTAAGTAATCTCAACAATCCTTCAATCAAACATTTCCATTTGCTGACAAATGAGACCAGATGTTCACGAGCAGGTCTAGCAAGCTCTGGAACGTAAGTACCTTGTTATTAAAACCTTATTTTAAAAACTGATTCATTTTCTCTTCTTCATAACTGAAATTCACTGTTGTGGGAAGCCCTTTTCCTCTCTCTTCCCACCCCACCCTTTTGTTCTTTCCCAATCCCCATTCTTCCCTTTCTGGGAGTTTCTAGAAGTGCAAATATTCTTAGAGCCCCCAAGTTATTTAAATGTAGAGAAAAACAGAGTCAACATTTATACAGTGATCCACAATTTAAGAAAAACACTTCCTCATACACAATGCCATCCTTTGTACCCACATCTCCTGCGATCTGCCACTTAAAAGTTGATACTCACTTTTATTCTGGAGAAGATGAAAAAACATGTGAAAAGGAGAAAATCTGATCCTGAAAAGAGTTAATTCCAGCACGATTTCTCTGAAATAAACGATTTCTCTTAAATGGCTGTAGTTTCAGGAAGTAGGAATTTGAAAGAAAACAAATCCTGTCACTGTCTCAGAATGTGGTTGCGTAATTCAACTCCCCGGGGTTTTCAGCAGTTGTGCACCACAGGGCACACCCCTTAAGGAATTGTTTTAGTTAGTGAAAGGCATGCTGGGAGTTGTGTTACCACATAGAAGTTCCATCTCTAAATGAAAGTGCAAGAAGACTCCTCATTTGGACTGGGTCAGAATAGAGAATTGCCTAAGAGCCAAGAAAAGAGAGCATCAGTAAGAAACAATGACCGTGACATAGTTTTCATGTATCATCCAAACTCATGTTCAGGCTGAGTTCTGTGCTTTGTCTTAAAACTGCAGTGCCAAAGTGAGCTTGTTACCATGGAGACACATATACACATATTACTAATCTTATTTCAATTGAAAACTCAATTAGAACGTTCTTGCCAGAAAGTCTAGTCAGTCTGACTGGTTTGACAATGTCTAAGTTACATGGTGGAAATTGTCCCTCAGTTGAACAACCTTAATTTGCAGCTCTCAATTTAGACCAAAAAAACATCAAAAGTACATAGGAGATTTTCAAAAGTTTATCAAAATACATTCAATTGGAAAAAAAGTTGTTGAAGTAAAAAATATGTTAATTTTCTCAAGCTTTCAGCTGCTGGGCTAAAGTTTCCTCTAGAGTGAAGGAGAGATTCACTAATAGTAACAGGATACATTTTGGTAAAGCCTTTCTGGTATATGTCCCAGAAACTGAGAGGGTGAATGACTTTAATAACTGGGTACATGATCTTTGGTGAGTCAGATGGTTTCCAGTTCTGCCTCTTAACGAAACAGAAGGAAAAGAAGCAAATAATCAGCAGGTAAATCACTTTTTTAATGACAGATCATTATGTGATTCTCAATGTAAGACTTTAGAAAAAACTGAAAGAACTGGTTTTGCTATAACCAAACTCTTTATTTATATAAACAGTTTCCTCTTTTATGTATGCATTTTTGTGGAATGCTGTTCTACTCTAGCTGTAACTTTCAACTATTAACTAATTTTTTTAAATTCCATAAATCTCATTGAAAAATGCATCTTAAATAAAATTTTATGTGTAAAATTTATAAAATACATCATTTTATTTCTGTCTTTTTAAACAGTTATGAATGAATAGTGTTTGTATAATTCATTCTTCAATATTTATATATTTTTATTGCAGAGAATATTTATTGCAGAGATAAACACTTCCAAGCATTTAAACTATTTTATGTTAGAAGAATATGTGAGACAATTGCAAGAAGATGGCGGAATAGGGAGGGAGCACACTGATGGTCCGGGAAGGGAAGGTTCAAAGAGGGGTGAGAATTTCTAGTTTCGGGGAAAGGGAAGCTCTTCCAAAATAGGGGAGACAGGAGGACGCGGACGCCTGAGGAGCAGGACACCAGCAGGAGTGTGTACACACCAGCACTGGAAGCCGAGGTGAGACAGGGCGCTCACCCAGCACCGCTGTAGCAGCCGCCGCCGCCCCTCCCCCAACCCACCCTGGGATGGACACTGAGACACGAACGAATGAGTGGGGGAGGAAATAGAAAACGGAACAGAGTGAGTAGTGCCTGCAGAAGGAGTGAGCAATTCAGGGGGTCTGATTGAGGGACTGAACAATCCAGGATCCCTCCTCCAAGTCGGGGAGCTGCAGCAGGCGGGAAGCAGCCATCTTGTTTGTTTACATTTGGGGTTAAAGGAGAACTGCCTCTGCCTCCGCACTAACCTTCGGAGGCAGAGCAGCGAGGGAGGGCAGCTCAAAGCCCTGACACCAGTCTATTCAAGTTACCAGAAAAAAAAAAATTGAATAGCGCCCGCGGGAAGAGGGCAGTATCCAGGGGGACGAACTGAGGGACCAAAAACACTAGGATCCTTAGGAGCCGCCCAACCCACAATCAGAGCTGCAGCGGGCAGAGTGCAGCCATCTTGTTTGTTTACATTCGGGCTTAAAGAAGGCTGGCCTCTGCTCCGAAGGAGGAAGCAGCAGGGGTGGAGTCCAAAGGTGGTCTGGAGCTACTTGACACTCCTCACGCAGGAGATGCAGTGAAAGAGAGTGGCTGACCAACGAACCCCAGGCACAGACACACAAGGGCGAACATAGGAACAAGGAAACCGGCCCCCAAGGGGCAGAGATTGGCACCTCAAAGCCCTGACACCAGCCCACTCAAGTTACAATAAATAAATAAATAAGTAAGTAAAAAATAAACAAACAAATTCTAGAAGGCAGAGCAACCTGCTTACACTGGATATTGGTACAGACTCACAGCAGCCCATAGAAGAGGGAAATCAACCTGAAAAACCACCCAGACGGAATGCCAAAAAAACAAAACAAAAACCCACAATAAGAATATAGAAGAACATATAAACTCGCCAATGGAGCAGGCTAAACCAACCATAACAGAGGCTGAAGAAGAAGAATAATTTGAAACTATGCCAGAAAAAGAATTCAGAAAATTAATAATCAGATTATTTAGAAATAATGAGAAACAGTGTTGAGAGCTGAACGAAAAACAAGCCCAAGGATTAGAGATCTTAAAGAGAAGCCAGAATGAAATACTGGAAATGAAAAACTCAATTGATGATATAAAAAACACCATGGAATCCCTTGGAAATTGAACAGATGAAATAGAAGACCGAATATCAGAATTCGAAGACAAACTTCCAGAAATAATACAGTCAGTTCAAATGCAGGAAGAAGAAATTAAAAAATTAAAAAATATGGTCGGAGACCTACAAGATTTAATCAAACGGTGTAATGTTTGGATAATAGGAGTCCCTGAGGGGGTGGAAAGAGAGAATGGATTGGAAGGTGTTTTCAATGAAATAATATCAGAAAACTTCAAAAAAGGCAGCTGGATAACAACAGGCAAATTCAACAGATAGCCAGGACTCCAAACAGGGTAGACCAGAAGAGAAATTCACCACGACACATTGTGGCAACACTCAGTTCAGTGACACACAAAGAACAAATCCTAAAATGTGCCAGAGAAAAATGACAAATCACATTCAGGGGTAAGTTAATCAGACTCACCCCAGACTTCTCATCGCAAACACTACAGGCAAGGAGACAATGGCATGATATATTTCAAGTTTTAAAAGACAAGCAATGCCAACCTAGAATACTATACCCTGCAAAGCTATCATTTATGAAGGGGAAATAAAGATCTTCCATGACAAACAAAAACTGAAAGAATTTGCATCCACGCGTCCAACCCTACAACACTTGCTCAAAGACGTGCTGCACACAGAAATACAAAAACAAGAACTTCACTACAAAAAAAAAGCGAATGTAGAGTAACCTACAAAGTAAGTTCAAAATACATAAACAGCTCGTTTAGGAAACATGAATGGGAAAAGACAGTACTTAACAGTAATTACACTGTGTGAATGGTCTTAATTCTACTACCAAAAGACATAGACTAGCTGATTGGATCAAGAAAGAGAATCCATCTTTATGTTGCCTTCAGGAGACACACCTTATCAGCAAAGATGCACGCAGACTGAAAGTGAAAGGATGGAAAAAGATACTCCAGGCTAACAGAAATCAAAAAAGAGCTGGTGTGGCCATCCTGATATCAGTTAAAATAGACTTTAACATAAAAACTGTTAAAAGAGACAGAGAAGGGCACTATATAATGATTAAAGGATATATCCAACAGGAAGACATTACTATTATAAATGTATACACACCTAATTACAGGGCACCTGGCTACCTGAAAGAATTACTAAAGGATTTAAAGGGAGATATAGATTCAAATACAATAGGAACAGGGGACTTCAACACCCCACTCTCACCAATGGACAGATCAACCAGACAGAAATTCAACAAGGAAATAACAGAGTTAATTGACGCTATAGACCAAATAGACCTAATAGATATCTTCAGAACCTTCCACCCCACAGCCACAGAGTTCACGTATTTCTCCCCAGTACATGGAACATTCTCTAGGATTGACCATATGCTAGGCCATAAAGGGAGCCTCAACAAATTCAAAAAAATTGAAACTATACCATGTAGCTTCTCAGACCATAGTGCAGTGAAACTCGAAATCAACAACCCAAGAATCTCTACACCATATGCAAATATATGGAGAATGGACAACATTATCCTAAATGAACAGTGGGTCATCAAAGAAATTAAAAGAGAAATCAAAAGATTTCTAGAAACAAATGAAAATGATAACACAACCTATCAAAACCTGTGGGACACAGCAAAAGCAGTGCTAAGAGGAAAGTTTATAGCAATTGGTGCCTACATCAAGAAGCTGGAAAGGAACCAAACAAATGAACTCTCCATGTACCTCAAGGATTTAGAAAAACAGCAGCAAATCAAGCCCAAATCCAGAAGGAGGAAGGAAATACTAAAGATCAGAGAAGAAATAAACAGAATTGAAACCAAAAAAAAAAAAAATACAAAAGATCAACAAAACCAGGAGCTGGTTCTTTGAAAAAATAAACAAAATCGACACACCATTGGCCCAACTAACCAAAAAAAGGAGAGAGAAGACCCAAATCTGTAAAATCAAAGATAGTAATGGAAATGTAACAACAGACACAACAGAAATAAAAAGAATCATCAGAAACCACTACAAAGAGATGTATGCTAACAAATTGGGGAACCTGGAAGAAATGGATAGATTCCTGGACACATGCAACCTTCCTAAACTGAGCCGTGAAGATACAGAAAATCTAAACAGACCCATAACCATGGACGAAATTGAATCAGTAATAAACACACTACCGAAAAAGAAGAGTCCAGGACCGGATGGCATCACCGCCGAATTTTACCAGACATTTAGAGAACAACTAACCCCCGTTCTTCTCAAGTTATTCAAAACAATTGGAAGGGAGGGAATCCTCCCAAATTCTTTCTACAAAGCCAATATCACCTTAATTCCTAAGCCAGGAAAAGACACAACAGAGAAAGAAAACTACAGACCTATCTCCCTGATGAACATAGATGCAAAAATACTCAACAAAATTCTGGCAAACCGAATCCAACTGCACATTAGAAAGATCACTCACCCAGACCAAGTGGGATTTATCCCTGGTATGTAGGGATGGTTCAATATTTGAAAGTCAATCAATGTAATACATCACATTAATAAATTGAGAAGCAAAAATCATATGATTATCTCAATAGATGCAGAGAAAGTATTTGACAAAATACAACACCCTTTCATGATGAAAACCCTAAGTAAATTGGGGTTAGAAGGAACATTCCTCAACACAATTAAAGCAGTCTATGATAAACCAATGGCCAGCATCATATTGAATGGGGAAAAGCTGGAGGCATTTCCATTGAAAACTGGCACCAGACAGGGATGCCCACTCTCACCACTGCTATTCAATACAGCCCTAGAAGTGTTAGCCAGGGCCATCAGGCAAGAAAAAGATATTAAAAGGATACAAATGGGAAAGGAGGAAGTTAAACTATCCCTATTTGCAGATGACATGATACTATATATAGGGGACCCAATAAACTACTATAAGAGACTATCGGAACTCATAGAAGAGTTTGGTAAAGTAGCAGGATACAAAGTCAACGCTCAGAAATCAACAGCCTTTGTATACACAGATAATGCCAGGGCCGAGGAAGAACTACTAAGATCAATTCCATTCACAATAGCCACAAAAACAATAAAGTACTTTGGGATAAATTTAACCAAGGAGGTCAAAGACCTCTATGATGAAAATTACAAAACACTAAAGAAAGAAATAGAAGATGACACACACACACACAAAAATGGAAAAACCTGCCATGCTCATGGATTGGAAGAATCAATATTATCAAAATGCCCATTCTCCCAAAAGCAATTTACATGTTCAATGCAATACCAATCAAAATACCAAAGTCATTCTTCAAATACCTAGAAAAAACGATGCTGAAATTCATATGGAGAAACAGGAGACCGAGAATAGCTAAAGCAATCCTTTACAATAAAAACAAGGCCGGAGGCATCACAATTCCAGACTTCAAGACATAATACAGGGCAGTTATAATCAAAACAGCCTGGTACTGGTACAAAAACAGATGGATAGACCAATGGAACAGAATAGAAACACCGGAGATCAATCCAAACACCTATAACCAACTCATATTCGACAAAGGACCTAAAACCAACCCCTGGAACAAGGACAGCCTCTTCAACAAATGGTGCTGGGAAAACTGGATGTCCACATGTCGAAGTATGAAGCAAGACCCCTACCTTACACCTTATACAAAAATCCACTCAACATGGATCAAAGAACTAGAGATGTGCCACGACACCATGAAACTAATTGAGAGCATAGGGGAAACCCTTCAAGATATTGGAACAGGTGAAGAATTCCTGGAGAAGATCCCAGAGGCACAAGTAATCAAAGATAAAATAAACAAATGGGATTACCTCAAATTGAAGAGTTTCTTTACAGCAAAGGAAACAGTCAGGAAAGTGAAGAGGCAACCAACAGAATGGGAGACGTTATTCGCAAACTACACAACAGATAAAGGATTAACAACTAGAATCTATAAAATGATCAAAAAACACCACAAAATCAAAATAAACAACCCAATAAAAAATGGGCCAAGGACCTTAACAGACATTTTTCAAAAGAGGAAATCCAAATGGCCAACAGACACATGAAAAAATGCTCAGGATCCCTAGCCATCAGGGAAATGCAGATCAAAACCACAATGAGGTTTCACCTCACTCCGGTTAGATTGGCTTACATACAGAAATCAACCAACAAATCAACCAGATGCTGGTGAGGATGTGGGGAAAAAGGAACACTAATCCACTGTTGGTGGGAATGCAAACTGGTAAAGCCACTATGGAAGACAGTATGGAGAGTCCTCAGAAACCTGAATATAGCACTACCACAGGACCCAGCCATCCCACTCCTTGGAATTTACCCAAATGGAATTAAAGGGGAGAAAAAAAGAGCCATTTGCACCTCAATATTTGTTGCAGCTCAATTCACAATAGCTAAGACATGGAATCAACCTAAATGTCCATCAACGGATGACTGGATAAAGAAACTATGGATATGTACTCTATGGAACACTATACAGCAGTAAAAAACAATGAAATCCGGGCATTTACAACAAAATGGAGGAAGCTGGAAAACATCATGCTGAGTGAAATAAGCCAGTCCAAAAGGGACAAATATCATATGTTCTCCCTGATCGATGGCAACTAAATGAGCATCTAAACTGATACCACTGAAGTGAAATGGACACTATGAGAGACAATGACATGATCAGCCCTTGTCTAGACTGTTGAGGAACAACTTACTATTTTATTCCTTTTAGTATTTTTGTTGTTGTTGCTCTGTTTGTTCTACATAAGATCACTGGTTGAACTCTGTAATCAATGCACAATCATTCTTAGGCGTTTAAAATTAACAGAAAAGTGATCTCTGTTAAACATAGGAGTGGGAATAAGAGAGGGAGGAGATATATAGGTTGGCACATGCTCACTCGGACTTACCTCCAATGGTGGAACCAGAAATGTGCCAGGGGATTTAAACTCAATCTTACCAAGGAGGCAGGTACCAATGCCAGCGCACTTGGTAAATTGATAAGTAGAAATACACAACCGATCAAAAAGGGTATGTGTCGATGAGATTTCACAAATAAGACCAGTGTAAGCAAATAATGAAGGATAGAATTAAAAGGGAGAGAATGATCCCGCGGGGGAAACAGGACACACATCAGACTCATAGAATGGCAGCACTCCTGCCTCAGAATCAACCCTTGGGACATTCGGATCTGGCTAAAAGGTCCATGAGAGTCTCACAGGCATGGAAAGCCATGACATGGTGGCAAAAAACAATCTAAATGAAAGATCCTGGTGAACAAGACCCCAGCAGAAGGAACAGGCCATCAAGGAGAGAGGCGCCTTTCTCTGAAGGGAGGAAGGAACCTCCACTGTGATACGGCCTTGACTAAACAAGTTCAGAGTCGGTGAACTCAAGGGGCTTCCATAGCCTAGACAGCTCATAGCAAGAGTCTCTGGTGATTGCTGACGTCATAAATAAGAGTGCCAATTGTTAAGTCAACAACGGGAGTCACTGGGTACATGCTCCCCACGTTAGGATCTCTGTCCTTAATGTGTTCTACTATGAAACTTAAAAACAACACTACTAGTCGAACAATACCCTATACCTTGTGCGGTTGTGTGAGTGCAGCCTGTTGAAATCCTTGCTTAGTGTATACTAAGTTGATCTTCAGTATATGAAGGTAATTGAAAATGAAACATGATGAAGGGTGGGATGGGAGAGGGAGTGGGAGAGGGGAGGGCCACGGGAGGGAGGGATGTTGGGGGGGAGCCACAACAATACAAAAGTTACACTTTGTAAATTCACATTTATTAAATAAAAAAATAACTATATAGCAAACAAAAAAAAAAAGAAAAAAAAGAACTTAATACTTTACCCTTTTAGTATTTTTTTATGTTCTACTTAAAACTATTGGTTGAACTCTGTAATTAATACACAATTACTCTTAGGTGTTTAATTAATGCTATAACTAGTACTCAAATAGTATTTTATACTTTGTGTTTCTGTGTGGGTGCAAACTGTTGAAATCCTTACTTAATATATGCTAAATTGATCTTCTATATATAAAGATAATTGAAAATTAATCTTGATGTGAATGGAAGGGGAGAGGGAGTGGGAGAGGGGAGTGTTGTGGGTGGGAGGGAAGTTATGGGGGGGAAGCTATTGTAATCCATAAGCTGTACTTTGGAAATTTATGTTCATTAAATAAAATAAAATATAAAAAAATAATAAAAAGAAGAATATGTATGGACAAAGTAAAATGAAAATAAAAGTTTAAGGAGATAAAGCAACAATATAAAATTTTCAGTTGTTAAAGAAAAACTTGTACTATTTTTTTAAATGAATTATGGGCAGCATCAAATCATTAGGACATATACTTTTTGCTGAGTACATTTAAAAGAGTAATGTAAGAGTCTTCTTTATGAAGCATCAGACATATTCTTTGCAACTAAGTTTAAAATAAATGATTAATACAACATAAAAATCTCTGGTAGCACAACGATTTTGTGAATTTCTGTTGGGGGTAGGTAAGTTAAGATGTTTGAAATTGTTTGGGGGGGAAGGATTAGACATTCTAGAGCCTAAAAGGGCGCTGGATATCTGAGGATGGAGAGACAGGTAGTGATGGGAGAGGAGGGATCTAATAAGGAGATATTTATTTTCCCTACAGCCTCAACACTAGCCAAGTGTGTCTCCCAGAGGGATTGCTGGTGAATGTAAAGTCATGGAAACATAGTGTTTCATTTCTTATTACAATGATTCTTAAAAGGATTTCAAAAATGAAATTCCTTGAGAAAAAATTTAGTAACAAAAGCTTCAACTGCTTGAGATGTATACTATAAAAAGTACTATAAGAAATATAATATAAGAAGTATACTATAAGAAGTACTTCAAAAAGTCTGTGGAAAATGATATTAAAAGGTAAGTTTATTCAAAAAGTTTTTGAAACCCATGCATACCAGGAACTTTCAAAAAGTTCATTAAAATGCAGAAAACTATGCTTGGATTGCAAATTTTTTGAACCAAAGTAAGATTATATTTCAATTCCTTTTTTCTTTTTCTTTTTTTTAAATTTTTTTTTAACTTTTATTTAATGAATATAAATTTCCAAAGTACGGCTTATGGATTACAATGGCTTCCCCCTGATAACGTCCCTCCCACCCGCAACCCTCCCCTTTCCCATTCCCTCTCCCCTTCCATTCACATGAGGATTCATTTTCAATTCTCTTTATATACAGAAGATCAGTTTAGCATACATTAAGTAAAGATTTCAACAGTTTGCTCCCACACAGAAACATAAAGTGAAAAATAATAGATGATTTTTTAAATGATGATGAAATCAGATCAGACCTATTGTCATGTTTAATCCCAGCGAGAGTCAAGTTGGGAACAGAAGATCAGTTTAGTTTTTTTGCAATACCTCATAAACTATAATATACTGAGAAAAGCTGGTGCACCATCGTTTTTGTTTTAATTTTCTAGGTTTTATAATCTTGAATATAACATGCTGAAATAACCTGACATCACTCATATATTCACTGATTTGATAGAGCAAGAGAGAGTGCTCCCATCCACTGGTTTCCTTCCTAAATGCCTGTGACAGAAAAGATTGAAGCTGCAAGCTGGGAACTCAATTCAGGTCCACCACGTGGTGGTGGAGACCAACTAGCAGAGCCATCCCCACTGCTTCCTAGGATCTGCATTAGCAGGAAGCTGGAACTGGGAGCCAGAACTGGAGACCCAAACCCAGCCATTCCAATATGGGATGTGGGGATTCCAAGCTGCAGCTTAATTTAACCATTAGGTCAAATGCTTACCTTTGATATCATTCATTTATTTAAACAACATATTGAGAATATCAATTTTGTGCCACGGGCTATATTGGTGTGAGAGATTTAGGCTGAGAACATAAGAATTATCTTAAGTCAATTTCTGTGTTAGATGAATTGGTGGAAAGGTGGCTAGAAATGAACTGGAAAGAATAGGCAGAATTTGGTTCTAGTATAAGATCTTTGTGCTTCCTTCTAAGGTGTTTAGACATTTATCTGGAAAACACTGGGGAAGCACAGAAAATGTAAATGAATATGGTAAATTCATTTAAGATCTAGATTTACAGGCTTAGGTAGCAGACACAGAAATACGAGTAAGTCTGGGGCCAGCACTTTGGCATAATACATTAAAACTCCATCTGCAGTACCAGTATGCCATATGGGCACTGGTTCAAATCCTGGCAGTTCTACTTCTGATCCAGCTCCCTGCTGATGCACCTGGAAAAGCTGTGGAAGATGGCCCACGTGCTTGGGCCCTTCTATCTACATGGGAAACTTGGAGGAAGTTCCTGACTACTGGCTTCAGATCAGCCTAGCTCCAGCCACTGTGGTCATTTGGGGAGTGAACCAGTGGATGAAAACTTCTCTGTCTCTCTCTCTCTCTCCCTCTCTGTCTCTCTCTGTCTGTAATTGTGTCTCTCAAATAAATAAATATTTTTTTTAAAAAGAAATATAGGTAAATGACTTAGAGGATGTCAAAATTCTGAAGCTATAGAGATTAGTAAAGGAAAATATTCAGGATGAAAAGAAGGCCACAGAGAGGAAAGTTAATAATATCAGAATTTATACAGAAAAAGACGGGTTCATAAGAGAGATGAGGGAAAATGCTTAGAGCAGTAGTAGAAAAATTAAGAAATAAATTATGCCCTAACACCAACACCAAGCAATGTAATTTGAAGAAGGCAGCAGCAGCAGAATCGAACATGGGACACCACATACAGATCATGCATTCAGAATTCCAGTCCTGCCTAAAAGCCAGGAGGGTGGGAGTCATACAGAGGTTGGGCCATGGTTTTAATGAAGTGGAACTGGTCAACTGTATTAAGTGAAATAGAGAATTGAAGTAGGAAGAGAATGGCAACCTGTCCATTGGTGTGCAAAGTAGGCCAAAGATGGCTTTAGCATGGACAAAGCAGTGGAGTGGTGGCAGAAAGCAGATGATGGAATGCTTTTTAAATCTTAGTAAGATGAAGAGGTTGAGTGGGAAGAGAACCTTCCAATCCAAGCCTAGATTCAGTATACAGGTGGAGCATATATTGGGCAGGGGTGTGCTCCTTCCAAAATCCTGTCAATGCTGGAGCAAGATGACCTCAAGACAACCACAACTGTTCCTTGTCATGTGGCCATGTGCTGGCCTGGAGGTTTGCTTGTTTCCAGGTGAGCAGGAGTGTGTGTCTCTGACTTCGGGAAGAGTTCAATCCCTTTAAGAACTCACTTGCTGAGGTCTAGCCCAGCTGGACTACCTCCCTTCAGATCAATTCAGAGAAGACAGACTGGAAATGTCATCACAGTAGGATGCCTCTATTGTGCACCCCATGGGGCAGGAAACTTGGGGGCCATCTCAGAATTCTTCCTACCACAGCAGCTTTCCCACAGGGAAGGGTAGAGATGACAGCTTAAGGCTGGCTCACTGCTTCCTCTCCCTACAATCTCCAGGGCCTTCCTGTCTCCAGGGGATATACATACATACATACATATGTGTGTGTGTGTGTGTGCGCATGCACGTGTGTGTATATATATATATATATATGGGATATATGTGTGTGTGTATATATATACACACACAAAGGGAACAGATTTCATGTATTTCTCATATACAATTTCTTTTTTAAAAAAAGATTTATTTATTTATTTGAAAGGCAGAGTTACAGAGACAGAGAGAGGAGAGAGAGAAAGTCTTCCATTTGTTGGTTTACTCCCCAACTGGCCCAAGGGCCAGAGCTAGGCTGATGCAAATTCAGGAGCCAGAAGCTTCTTCCAGGTCTCCCACCTAGGTGAAGGGGCCCAAGGACTTGGGCCATCTTCTACTTCTTTCCTAGGCCATAGTAGAGAGCTGGATTGGAAGTGGAGCAGTTGGGACTCAAACCGGTGCCCATATAGGATGCTGGCACTGCAGGAGGCGGCTTACCTGCTATGCCACAGTGCCTGCCCCCTCATACAGAGTTTCAAGAACATAATGATACTTCCCACTCTCCCTCCTCCTTACAATGACATACTTTCAATTTACTTTACTTTTCTCCTCACCATCTGACCATCCTCTTGAGAACCCACAGCGAGACATTAAAGGAATTAAAATGCTGAATGAGACCTGTCTCTTGGGGGATTTCTCTTTTTTGGCTCTTCTTTAAAACACGTTGTATGTGTGAACATAACACATGCAAATTATTACAAAACCCCACCAGTTTGAAACAGTAAACAAGGAGCAACATTGCCTCCACTCTCACCTTCTGTCCCCTCAGAGCCGCCATGTTTTTCTCAGAAATATCAATATCATCGGTCCCATTTCTTGGGTCTCCTTGTGGCTAGTTCATGTATTTATAGACATGCTTTCCCACCAACGGTAGCACTTTTTCCTCCCACACTTGTTTTCCTCTTAGTAATGCATCCTGCCAATCTTTCCACATGCGTCTTGATTGTCTATTTAATTGTAGTCACTTAACTTCAGAAGTCTGCATTAAGTTTTCTCGGTTCCCATCTGAACTCTGTAGGCTTCATTCTTTCTGCCACTTAGGGAACCAATAGGAAAAGAGCTAGCTCAGGTGACTCTAAACGTTTTCCAGTTTGTCACAGAGCATCGGCTGTAAGCTAGGGTTACGTGGAGTCTGGGGGTCTGAGCCAGATAGGGCAAGGTTGATGAGTATGTACCTGATACGGTTAGAACATCTTGGACACAGCAATTCTTATTTTTCAATGTGCTGTGATTGTGTTACCACAATTAGCTTCCTGTTTTTGATCTTTCTTTGTTTGAAAGGCAAAGGCAGAGAGAAAACAAAGAGAGACCTCCCATTTGCTGGTTCACTCCCTAAGGCCCACAAAAGCCAGGGCTGGGCCAGGTTGAAGTCAAGAGGACAGAACTCAACCCAGATCTCCCACGTCGGTGGCAGTGACTAAGTAGTTGAGCCATCATCTGCTGCCTCCCAGACACAATTAGCGGGCAGCCAAATCAGAAGCAGAGGAGCCACTCCAATAGGGGATGCTGGTGTCTCAGATGATGACATAGCCTCTGTGCCAAACACCAGCCCCCTACTTTTTTATTCTAATTCAAACAACAATCTCTCTCTCTCTCTCTCTTTCTCTCTCTCTCTCTCTCTCTCTCTCTCTGTAGCTCTTTCAAATAAATAAATAAATATTTTAAAAAAGGATTCTGATTATCCAAATAAATATTGCCACCAGGTCTGCGGGCGAGTCAGGTGCAGACGCAGTGCTGTGGATGGAGCAGGTGCAGGGACCCTGCGTCTCCATTAGCCTCATGCTAAGCCTGGAAAGTAAATCTGCTCTGGGAAGGAGCAGATAATGGGCTAAAGAAAGGAGCTAAAAAATGTTCCTAACATTCTTTTCAGGGAAAAAAATTTTTTTATAAAGATTTATTTATTTATTTGAAAGTCAGAGCTACACAGAGAGAGAGAGGGGTCTTCCATCCACTGGTTCACTCCCCAGATGTCCACAACGGCCAGAGCTGAGCCAAACCGAAGCCAGGAGCCAGGAGCTTCTTCTGGGTCTCCCATGTGGGTGCAGGGGCCCAAAGACTTGGGCCATCTTCTAGTGCTTTCCCAGGCCATAGCAGAGAGCTGGATTGGAAGTGGAGCAGCCGGGTCTCGAACCGGCGCCCATATGGGATGCCGGCGCTTCAGGCCAGGGCTTTAACCTGTTGTGCCACAGCACTGGCCCCGGAAAAATATTTTTGTAGTTTCAAACTATGAAGTAACTTAATTACAACCATGATGCAATCCATATCATGCGGTTGAGAGTGTGATCACTGGGGAAACACTGATGGAACACTATCCAGTGAACAGCAGCGCTGTGACAAATTTTTTTTAACCTCAATATAATTTGGAGATTTCAAATCGCTTCAAGCTAGAATTAAATATGTTGGATTGTGTACCTTTTACGTTATTTTTCAAATTAAGTTTACTGATAATTCAGTAAACTCTTCCTTTTTGTATCAGTCAGTCCCTTGCCTGTTTTATTCTGTTTTGAACTGGTAAAAGGTCCCAGCTCAAGTTTTGCGGAATCTAATTCCCTGAAGGCTTCTTTTCACTCTTTTCCCAAAAGTACTTAGCTTACTTTGTGTAACCCTGACTTCACCCAGCACATTTAATATCTATGAGGTGAAGATAAACAAGTTGAAAAGCTACCTGAAGTCCGTGAAATTCACAGGAAAGGAGGTTTACCATACCCTGTCTCATGTAGAAGATACTGGCAATTCTGCGCAGCTCTAAGTACAAGATAAAGTGTCACACTTCTAGGCCACTTCAGGACCAACTGATGGGTTTGTCCAAACGACACAACCACATCTAAACAAAACAAAAGCAAACCTGCAAATCAGAGAGCTTCCAGAGTGGCTGCCAGCAGGCACATGCTTATCTGCATTTTTGTCATGGCAGCTCCTTATCTTTCTTCAGGCCTGTTCTTTTGGCCAAAGGGCCCCCACACCTAATATGTTGTTTCTTTTAAGAAAAATCATAGCCTGATATGAGGATGTTTATAAAACCCCTTACAGAAATGTCTAGAAGGCTTTTATTGCGTAATTAATGTTTTTTGTTCCTTTAACAGAAAACTGCCTGCAAATATAGGCGTGCCAGCTCAAGTCCCAGCTGCTCCACCTCCCCTTCCAGCTCCCTGATAAGGGTCTGGGAAAAGCATAACATTGCCCCATCACCTGAGTCCCTGCCAAGCAAAGAAGGATGAAGCTCCTGACTTCAGTGTGCTGTGGCCACTTGGGGAGTGAACCGGTGGACGGAAGGTAGAGCTCTCTCTCTCTCTTTCTAATAAATAAATCTTTTTTTTTTTAAAAGAATTCTAGTTTTCCAAGAATGATATTCATGGTTCTCTCTAAAAGCTCTCCCTACTCTATTTGTTTAAACTTTGACATGGAATAAAATTTAAACAAGTCAAGTCTGTAGTAAACCCATGAAAGAATCTCTTCACTTAAAAGTAACAGAACCAAAAACAGCAATAAAGCACAGATTACAAATTGCTTTGCCTAATTTAGGGATGAGTGACTTAACATTGCTTCTTTTGTACGCGTTCCATTGGAGATATTCAGAAAAAGCGGAAGTTGAAATTACAGAAGGAAGCAGGCATAGTTATTTTTGGTTCTGGCCCTATTCAAGCTTTTAAATGTTCAGGGCCTTCTGACAGTTGTCACAAAGGCTGGAAAGTCAAGAATGCTGTGGGTGTCCCTGCCGCAGCTACCAGAAAGTGAGCTCAAGCTACAGCCACGGGTGTCCTCCTTTCCATTTTAAGATGCAGGTTTTTTTTTTTTTTTAAACTTTTTAAAAATTATTATTTAAAAACACAAACACAGACTTTTCACTTCAGTATGTGGTATGTTGCATTTTCCAGTTTGTTCAATGCTTTAAAGCTAAAGGGTGCCTCTGCTTTCAGTTGTACATGGGCCTGAAGCATGCTAGCTTTTGGCAAGCAGGCAGGAGACTCAACAAAAATCAAAAGAACAAGGCAGACTAAATGCAGGGCACAAGAATGTCAGAAGGAGACAATTGTTACTGAGATTAGATTTTAATATAGAACTACAAGCTTTCAGTCCCCTAGGGTCATTTAGGAAATCAAGTAAGCCAGCACTTTTAAGGGAAACAGAGAAAGAGCAATCTCCAGCTTGGTCGTGACTTTTTAGCAATTTTTTACTACGCTTATTAACAACATCTATGTATATGGTCCTTTGCAATTTGTAAAGCATTTTTCCATCTGATTTGCCTTAATTTTGATGATTGTGGGGCGCTGGTTCTAGTCCCAGCTGCTCCTCTTCCAATCCAGCTCTCTCCTATGGCCTGGAAAGGCAGTGGAAAGTGCTTGGGCCCCTGCACCCGCGTAGGAAACCGGGAGGAGGCTCCTGGCTCCTTGCTTCAGATCGGTGCAGCTCCCTGCCACCTGGGGAATGAACCAACGGAAGGAAGACCTTTTTCTCTTTCTCTTCCTCTCACTGTAACGCTCTCTCTGAAATAAATAAATAAAATCTTTAAAAAAATATTTTTGATGATTGAAGATCAGATAGTCCAGTTCTGCTAATATTATTTAATGTGAGAGTTTACTGGCATAACCAAAAATTGCAGGTCTTATCTTCCACGTCCTTTGCCGTTGGTCACTTGGAAGAAGGCCCCCTGGCTGTCCCTACTGCTGAGAAGAAATAATAAACGTTGATGATTAACGATAAAACTGTAGCCTGTGCAAGAATCTGCCTACCTTGTGCTTCCTCATGCTTTTTGCTTTGATATGTTCAGAGCATACAGAACTGGCACAGAAACGTCTGTATCAGCATGGAAACCTGCAAGTTAGTAAAAATGTTCGCCGGGGCAATATTTAGTTCCCGGGAAAGTTGAAGTGTTTCCGGTCCCTTCTCGCCAAACATCCAGCTCGCAAGTCACAGGCCCTCCAGAGGCCACTTTTGGGGGAGGTGCGGCCCGGGTCGGCGACCTGCGCAACAAACCCGGCCAACAGAAGTCAGAAAGGCAGAAGCCCGGGACTGGGCTTCCGGCGGGAAAGGGCGTCGGCGGCTGGCAGGCCGCGCGGCCGGGGGCGGGCCCTCGGGGGCGGGCGGAGCCTGCGAGCCTCGCGCCTCAGCCGTGGCCCGCGCAGACGCTCCCGGGCCGGAGGCGGCGCTCGGAGCGGAGACAGCGCGCGCGAGCTGGACGGCTGCCCGCGGTTGCCTACGCCCCCAACCGCATTGTCTGCCCCGCACTGCTCCGCGTCTCCCACCTGTGGTTGGTACCGGAGCAGCCTCCGGGCCCGCGAGCGCTTCCGCCGAGTCGAGTGCGGACGCGGCGCTGCGGACGGTGCATCTCCACTAGCCTCGTGCAGAGCCTGGAAAGCGAATCTGCTCCGGGAAGGTCGCTGACTTGGAGCCCCAAGGTACCTGCCGGGTGACGGTCTGGGGCTGAGGCAGGGGGCTGTCGTGTGTTCCTCTCCCGAAGACGGCAGCGTCCGATAGTGAGGAAAGGCTGGAGAAAGTCGTTAGCGGTAGCGTGATCCCAGCTCTAGGAAACAGGTGACTGTTGGTGGAGGAGGGGGCCGCAGAGAAATACTGGAGACGGTGGCTGGGGTGGCGGGGCCGGTGTCTCCCTTGTACTTTCCTGTTGTGGACCAAGGTTCTCCTAACCTGGGAACTACAGAAAGGATGCGGCGCGGGGAGCGGCGTGCGCGCCAGAAGTTCCTCCGCGGAGGACTGGTCCCGGCCTTGCCTGCCCGCTTCCGTCCGTCTCTGTAGGAAAATACAGTAATCCATTGTTTCTGGGGACTTCCCCCGCCTTTCAAAGTTGCGAAGAGAAACTTCCCAGGTTTTCTGGAAACCAGCATCCACCCCGCTCCAACCCCGCGGAGAAGCGGGGCGAGGCACCCCGCTGGGCTCCCCTCCCGCGGCGTTGCGCCTTCATCACTCTTTTTCGCCAGGTCTGTGCTCGGTGGGCGGCGCCCCTGCCCCGCAGCGCTGCCCCGCTAGCCGGGGAGTCCTCAGAGTCTGCGGAGCCGCAGGGCGCCGTGAGCACGGCCCGGGGACGGCACTGTCTCTCGCTGCGCGCCGCGTTTCTCTTCCCCTCCGACTGGCTCCGGCGTTTGTCCGGGGAGAAAAGCCTTTCCTATCTGCGGTCACCCCCGACAGCAGGGGGACCTCGGGGAGGGGCGGGCCGGAGGTAAAATTGCAGCTTTAGAGGAGTAACATACCCTACTAACGCGTTGGCCAGAGCCGACGCCGAGGTTACAGGCGCCTTTGGGAAATCTAGTAGTCGTAAACTGTCACGTTCCTTTTAAGAGACTCTGGCTCTTAAAGCGTGAGAAGCGTGGTTGGCGTGCCTGATTGCCCAGGGACCCCAAACTTTCTAGTAACGTGCTCGCACACCTGGCTGCTGTCAGCAAAACTCTCCCTACACGGCTTTCTGTTCACGACATTTGAAGACCAAACACCGTCTGCAAGCCGGGGTGTCTCTGCCCTGGCTTTGCAGGGTGGTGGGAGGGTGGCCGGCCTCCTGGGGTAAGGGGCTCTGGAGCCGGGGGCAGGGGTTGGAGGTGGAGGCGGGGTTTTTGCACCTGACACCTCTCCACCTAGCGGCTCTTCTTTCCTGCCTGCCTTCCCTCCGGATCTTACCCTTCCCTTTCCAGCTTGGAGATTCCCGGGGGAGTGCCTGCGGTGTTCCTGCCAACCAGCAGGAAGCCTTAACTCTCTTCTGACACCCAAACGCTGTGTCTATGTTTTCTTTTTCACACGTTCAGTGATAAGGTTCCTTATAGTAGAGCTTGGCTTGGTATCTGTAGTGCCTTTAATTGGCAGACATCATGAGTGTTTTACAACTGTTTGATGTCAGCTATCAGAATTCACCGCTTTAATGATGCCTGGTGGATTTTCAGCTCCATTTCGATCCATAAAAGTCAGAGGGCTTGCGGTTTTTGTAGAGGACAGATTTGCTCAGTGTTGCAGTGGGTACTTAGTGCAGGTGGTGTGGTTCAAGTCATCCTCCTGCCTGCTCCTGGCCCCAGGTTCCCTCCCCGGAGGTGACCGCTGTTACCCCGCTCCCAGCATTGCACTTCTGTTTCTTTGATCACTTAGGACTGGCATTTCAAAAAGCTGTTTTGAGAACTTTAACACCAATGATTTATCTTAAATCCACGAACTTATTATTTTACTTGTTCATTGGTTTCTGGCTTTTCTGTTGATGACTATGAAATGCAAGGGACTCAGGTCATTCAGTAGAGAGACGTTTTGGCTCAGGGGGTTAACAGATTGGCTACATTAGAGTGTGGTGACAAATGACCTCAAAAATAGCAATGACTGGCGGGGAAAAAATGTTGATTTCCTTGCTTGTATTGTGTGTCTTCTGTCTACCTGTGGCCCTTCCCTCTGGGACCGAGGCTGCACTATCTGGGGAACTGCTGATGTGGCAAGGATAAGAGGGAAGTGGCTACTTGGAAGAGAGAACTGTAGAGTGACTACTTAAAGCAGCGGCTTGGAGCTTCCACTCAGTCCTGTGTCTGTCCGTGTCACCATTCGTGTTGACATAGTTTTCAGTGGAGTGGACTGACAATGGAAAGCCGCATAACTGGTAAGGATAGGTTGGTTGAGTGATATGGTCTATCTCAGTGTCTGCCGCAAGGGGTCACTGTTGTGAACCTTGAGGTTCATCCAGCCCTGAAAGTTGGCTCACGCCAAGATGCTTAGACCCAGACTTATAACCCAGAAGGCCAGTTTTTCCTGTTATGGTGGATAATATATCTTCCCTGGTGCTAGTCATAAGAGCCCTATGTTGCATACTTTTCTTGGTGGTGGATTTGCTCAAGAGACTGGATTATAAGCTAATGGGTTATGTATAGCATATTAAAACAAAATTTAGGTGTTACCAAAAAAGGCTACTTTACATCTGGAATGTCATGGCTTTAAAATGTTTACTTACTCATAGTCAGTGATTTGAAATCAGAGCAACAGTGCAACAGAGAAGAGTGATCTTCCATTTGCTGATTCACTCCCAAGTACCCACAACAGCCAGGGCTGGGTGAGGCTGAAGCCAGGACACTGACATTATATCCAGGTCTGCCATGTGGGTGGCAGGGGCTAGAAGTGATTGAGCCATACTGTGGCTTCTAACCTGGTTATCCTTTTGGAACTATTGTCCAAAATCCAGGAATGAACTAGAATGATAGAAACATATCCAAGACAAAGTATACACTTTTATTATTTTGATTTGTTTCATTGCAAGTGTAATACCTGTTTATTATGGGAAATTTTAAAAATAAACAGGGAAACATACAGAGGAAAGTAGAAATTACCCAAGCATCACATCCTAACAGCAGGGTCTTTTCTTGTCACCTCCTAATTGCATCATCTCATGACTTACTCTTTTATGCTGTCTACCTCTTGAACAATGAGCTTTTATCATAATTAAAGTGTCTTCAAATGACAGTGTAGGATGGATTAGCCAGTAATACCATGGCGTGTTAATTCTTGCTGATGCTGGTTTCATAGTAATTTTTACCACCCTTGGCTCAAGCCTCTGAGTGTTCTCATCTTTTCTACTTATAATTGGACATCTGTTGCCTGGATGGAGATATTTTATGAATGTAACATTAAAATTGAAGATGTAGTTCCAAATCAGCTAAAAGGAAATCTTGCTTAGCTCTTGTTTGTTGAATAGTTGAATAGATCAAGAGTTTTATTGTTAACAAAATAGAAGAAAACGTTGTATCTTAAAAATAAATAGCGCAAAGGCTGGCACTGTGGCACAGTGGGTTAATCTTCCACCTGCAGCGCTGGCATCCCATATGGGCACTGCTTCTAGTTCTGGCTTCTCTTCTTCTGATCCAGCTCTCTGCTGTGGCCTGGGAAAGCAGTGGAAGATGGATAGATTGCTTGGGCCCCTGCACCAGCATGGGAGAGCCCGGAGGAGACTCCTGGCTCCTGGTTCAGATCGGCCCAACTCTGACGGTTGCAGCCGTTTGGGGAGTGAACCAGAGGATGGAAGACCTTTCTCTTTGTCTCTCCCTCTCACTGTCTGTAACTCTACTTGTCAATGAAATCTTTTATTTTTTAAAAAAGTAAATAGCACAGAAAGGGAAGGAAAAAATTCTGTTTTTCAATCTGCATAATTTTGACACCAACTTTTAATATAGATGGCCAACAAAAAATCATAAAACTACATATCAACTTCACATAAGGCTATTGTTCCAAAAACCCCAAATCATCATAAATGGACAGAAGTTATGTAAGAACTGCAGGGAGTAGAGATGAGTTTATCACCACACGAAAGGATGCTGTGAATCTGGTAGGGAATGAGGCGTACTTCAATGTATAGACATGGAGAAAAATCGCCTATAGGTGTTATTAATGGAAGAACGCGAAGTCCACAACTCAGTACCAGTATAGCATGTTTCTATTTGTGTAAGAAAAGGTTACTGTCTGTGGAGATTCCTCTGTGTGTGTGTTTGTGTGTGTGTCCGTGTGTACACATAGTTATACTACTATAAGGGTAAAAGCAACTTTTACAGTGGTTGATGATAAGAGAGGAAGACAAAGGGTAAGGTGGTGGAATCTTTTTTTTAAATTCTTTTTGTGTTTGAACTTTTAAATCAGGAGCCTGTAATTCTTTTTATAAAAATCTGTTTTCAAATGGCAGTTCCATGTCAAAACACTTCACAGAAATCATAGTGACTAATTTTCCTCTTCTGTTAAGCCACTTGAAATACTTGGCTAATTGTGGAAGATAAATGTGAAGTGTGGGTGGGGGTGGGGGACTCTGAAGCCTTTGGGCCCTGGAGAGATATGGCAAACGGCAGTGGTGCTATTTATAGTTAATGTCAGTTTGACCCTCCGGTCGTTAGGAACTATTGACAAAAATAAGTAATTCCCGTAATGGTGAAGATGATGGTATTTAGAATTACTTCGTGGAGAGTTATTTATTTATTTTCATGTATGTCATGTCTAAATTTTAAAATTACAGAATAAAACAACCATTTAAAGCATTTGCCATTTTTCATGGTTTGCCTACTAGAAAACCAAGTGATAAAAGAAAGGATAACTGTTGCAGATATTTGTTTATAACTGTTAAATTTCTTTAACCATATTAAGTTCATAATACATTTAATTATAATACAATTAATAGGCTGTAGGTTTTCTTCATATGTAGGTCTTCTGAGTGTGTTCAAACCAAAGAGATTTTTCTTTTTTTTTTCTTTTTTTTTCTTTTTTTTTTTACAGGCAGAGTGGATAGTGAGAGAGAGAGAGAGAGAGAGAAAGGTCTTCCTTTTGCTGTTGGTTCACCCTCCAATGGCCGCCGCGGCTGGCACCGCGCTGATCTGTACTCATCCTGGTCTCCCATGGGGTGCAGGGCCCAAGTACTTGGGCCATCCTCCACTGGAAGAGGGGCATCCGGGACAGAATCCGGTGCCCCAACTGGGACTAGAACCCGGTGTGCCGGCGCCGCAAGGCGGAGGATTAGCCTAGTGAGCCGTGGCGCTGGCCTCAAAGAGATTTTTTTAATTTCCCGATTTTTCCATTTAAAATAAAATTTTCAAGGCAGGCATTTGGTGTAGTGGTTAAGCTGCCTCTTGAGATACCCTCATTCCATACTGGAGTGCCTGGGTTCGAGTCCCAGCTCTGCTCACAGTTCCAGCTTCCTGCTACAGCGTTTGTCTGAAGTACTCAGGTCCCTGCTACTTACATGGGAGACTTGGACTGAGTTCTCTGTCACTGGCTTCAGCCTGGCCTAGCTCTGGCTGCCTTGGGCATTTGGGGAAGTGAACCAATTGGTGGGAGATCTGTCAGTCTCTGTATCTCTGCCTCTCCAATAAATAACATAAAACCTCTGAATCTGTTAAAAATAATAATATACAGCTGTACATTTTCTTTGGGCCTACATTACTTTATTTAAATGAGGAAGTGAAGTTTTTTTAAGCTTACCCCCAATCACCTTGCTGTCAATAACTGTTCTTTGTTATTTCTAGATTATGTCTAGGGTCTTGTACTCAAGGACTTGGTGTAACAGTCCACATATTTATTAGTGAATTGGAAGTATTCTGTGTATTTTTTAAAAGATTTATTTATTTTATTTGAAAGGCAGAGTTACAGAGAGGCAAAGGCAGTGAGAGAGAAAGAGAGAGAGAGCGCGATCAATGTTCCATATACTGGTTCAGTCCTCAAATGGCTGCGACTGCTGGAACTGGGCCAATCTGAAGCCAGGAGCCAGGAGCTTTTTCTGGGTCTCCCATGCAGGTACAGGGGCCCAGGGACTTGGGCCATCCCTGCTTTCCCAGGCAACAGCAGAGAGCTGGATTGGAAGTGGAGCAGCTGGGATTCAAACTGGCTCCTATGTGGGATGCTGGTACTGTAGGCAGTGGCTTTGACTCTGTATTGTTTTGTTAATTTAAAGTCTAAGTAAATCCTCTACCAGAACCTTTCATCAAAATACTAAACGCTCTTCTGAGTATGTGCAGTGTGGGTGAGAACTAACTTGGTGTGGTAATTCTTGCAGGCTGGGTTTCTGTTGCCTGTCATGTCCTCTTTTGAAGATGCTGACACAGAAGAGACGGTGACTTGTCTTCAGATGACTGTTTACCATCCTGCCCAGTTTCAAAGTGGAATATTTCAAGCAATAGACTTCAATAAAAGAGATAAACTGCCCTCCAGCGAAGTGGTAAAATTTGGCCGAAATTCCAAGGTCTGTCATTATACTTTTCAGGACAAACAGGCTTCCCGAGTTCAGTTTTCTCTGCAGCTGTTTAAGCAGTTCAACAGCTCAGTTCTCTCTTTTGAAATTAAAAATATGAGTCGGAAGACCAGTCTGATTGTGGACAGTCAGGAGCTAGGCTACCTAAACAAACTGGACCTGCCATACAAATGCATGGTCAGATTCAGCGAGTATCAGTTCCTGATGGAGAAGGAAGATGGAGAGGCATTGGATTCATTCGAGACTCAGTTTATTTTGTCTCCAAGACCACTTTTGCAAGAAAACATCTGGCCACCACACAAGCCCATCCCTGAGTATGGCATTTACTCATCCTGCTCCGCCCAAAGCACTTCTCCTACAGAAATGGATGAAGATGAGCTATGAACACAGAGGGCCTCAGAGGAGAGGCGGGAAGGGGGAAGAGCTCTGTAGACACCTGATGGACATTCAGCATAGTCTGTCAGTGTTGTGTATTATAGTCACCTGTTATGCTGTCACACTTACAATTTGGAATTATGAATTCGAAGTGTGTAATGTCTGTGAGTCATCAGCGTCATCACCTGTGCCATTCCCAATCTGTGAGAATTACTTTAGGTATACATCTGTGAGGGTTAATGTATTAAAAACATCCTTTGTGATGACATAGTTGTTCTCCAAATAAGATTCTATTATTGTCTTTTTGTGCTTGATTTTAGTCTTTTATCTGGTTGGTCACAACATTTCACAGCAGCCATTTGTCTTCAAGGTCAAGGTTCCAGAAAGGTTGGTGCTTGTTATTATGAGAATGGGTTCTAGAGTACTGCCTGTGCATCACTGTGCTTACATATGGAAGACTGATTTGAGAAAGCATAGTTTTCTGTGGTTCTCTAAGGATTACAGTGTTCATCCCTAAAATGAAAGTTTTCCTGCCTATGTTCAGCATCTAAATACATGTATACATTTTAAAGAAATACTGTTTTAGAATTATTTTCTCACCAAATCTGAAGTTTGATTTTTATGTAGTTGACAGTTTTTAAATTGCATAAATTCAAAATTTTAGTAGCATTCATGGATATAATCAAGTCAAATTTCATTGCCTAACCACTTCTTTGAAATTCTTTCTGGAGGGGAAAAACTGTTCTTAGGCCACTCTATGTAAGTAAATATATGTGAACATTTATAATGAATGCTTAAATATTTCTAAATTTTGGGCTTCAAAAAGAATTGTCTTTATTTAAGATTCTTATTCATTTTAACTAAAAAGTGAAGGTCAAATAAATAAAACTGGTCACTCTTTGGTAGCTAAATTCTGACATTGTGAAAAAGTCAGATTTCCCAAACCAGGCTGGCATTGTCAGGGTTTTTTGTTTTTGTTTTTTTTTTCTCTTCATACTATTTATTGAAGTCCTTTACTTAGTATAAGGTTAACTATATGATCATTAAGGGAACTGAAAATAGATGTTTGTAAAAATCAAAGAGTCAAAATGTGAGAGGGAGGAGGAGGAAGGGCTGGAGCATGGGCATGAGGGGGGTGGGGGTGGGGGTGAGGGGGAAGTGTCACTGTGTTCCTGAATCTGTATATATGAAATACGTGAAACTTGTATAACTTAAATAAAATTTTAAAAAGAAACAACAGTTAAAAAGTGTAAATGAAATTTCTGGGGGTGGTGAGGGAAATAATTATATTTCCATAACAGCCTTTTCAAAGATATTTTAAAAAACTTTCCAGCCTCTTAGCAAGTGAATGTTAACCTTTTCAAGCCTTCTGTTGATTAGACCATCGGTTGGTCAGTGCTGGGCTGTTTGTAGTATGTGACGTCCAGCACCTTGACCCCCGTTCCCCAGCCCTGGAGCTCTTCCAGTAGTTGAAGTACTTGTCCCTACACAAAATGGCCTGCATGACTATTTCAGTTCCCATGTCTAGTTTTTCTGCTTTTTCCCTGTGCTACGTGGAGCCATGTCCAGCACAAAGATGGCTAGCTGTCCATGTGCTAATCTTGGGAGTGTGTTCACCTTGCAGAAGGGAATTAAAGCTGCAAGTAGAATTAGGGTTGCTGATCAGGTACCTTTTCAAACAGATTATCTTGGATTATCTGGGTGGGCCCAGTTAATTACAGGGTCCTTCAGAGTGGAAGAGAGGCAATACAAGAGGTCAGAATGATGCAGTGTGAGAGGAATTTGTTCTGCTCTTGCTGGCTTTGAGATGGCGGAAAGAGGCCATGATCCCAAGAATGGCAGCAGCCTCTTGAAGAGCTGGGATACCTGCACTGGCCATGCAGAAGCTAGGAAAGACAAAGAAACTTAGAATAAAAGAAACTTTGAATGAAATTCTGGGGACACTTGGATTTTACTCTAGTAAGACCTGTGACTTCTTACCTACAGAACTTTATAATGGTAAAATTGTGCTTTTTAAATGATTTATTTATTTGAGAGGTAGTTATAGACAGGGTGGGAGAGACAGAAAGGGTTTCCATCCACTGGTTCACTCCCCAAATGGCCGCAGTGGCTGGAGCTGGGCTGATCTGAAGCCAGGAGCCTCTTCCAGGTCTCCCAGTTTACCACACAGTGCAGGGGTTCAAACTGGTGCCCATATGGGATGCAGGCACTGCAGGCAGGGGCTTAACCCACTAGACCACACCATTTGTGCTGTTTTAAGCTACCAACTTGTTACAGTAGCAGATAGGAAATATGCTGTCTTCATGGTTCTGTCAATCAGTTGCCTTTATTGTCCAGTTTTTCTGTAGGGTTATAGCTTCCTCTCACGTGGATTTACAAACTCAGTGATTCAGCTTGTTAGAATTGCTTCCCACAGGCCGGCGCCTTGGCTCACTTGACTAATCCTCTGCCTACGGCACCAGCACCCTAGGTTCTAGTCCCGGTTGCTCCTCTTCCAGTCCAGCTCTCTGCTGTGGCCCGGGAGGGCAGTGGAGGATGGCCCAAGTGCTTGGGCCCCTGCACTCACATGGGAGAGGAGGAAGCACCCGGCTCCTGGCTTCGGATCGGCGCAGCGCTGGCCATAGCAGCCATTAGAGGAGTGAACCAACGGAAGGAAGACCTTTCTGTCTCTCACTGTCTATAACTCTACCTGTCAAAAAAAAAAAAAAAAAAAAGAATTGCTTCCCACAGATAGTACCTTGCAGACTGCTTGTAGATATACTCATACTTTCATGTGTACATACTGTCATATTTTAACCATTTTGTAGGACTTTTTCCACTTCTGTTTCTTGTGTTTGAGCCTGATAGAAGAGTTTCTAGATTATAAAGTTTTTTTTTTTTTGACAGACAGAGTTAGACAGTGAGACAGACAGAGAAAGGTCTTCCTTCTGTTGGTTCATCCCCCCCAAATGAATTTATATATCGATATTACTGAACCCATACAAATGTATTATTAGTACATAGCCCTAGGAAAACATCATGTTCATATAAAATAGCTGGTGATTTCTTTAAATGAACATCCTGGAAGTTTTTGTTCAACTTGAGAAATATATTTTTATTTTTTATCTATTTTTTTTCCTTAAAAGATCAGTAAATGAGAGTTGGCTATTATATAACTTCTGTTCTCCAAAGAACAGAAACACTTTTCATAGCCCAATTCCAGAGGCAATAACAGGAGTAAGAGGGTACTAGGATTGCTTTGATGACCAAGTATGGACACTCTACCACAACTACCCAAGCACAGAAGGGGTAGAGGAGTGCTGGAGCATCACAGAACTCCTGGAAGCAAAGAGCAGACTGCAGACAGGGTTCAGACACCTCCAGCTCTGCCCCTCCATGCATTCTGGCTGCATTTTCCATTGTTCTGAATTCTGTGTGCTAGCTCACTGCACCCAAAAGAAACTGAGACCTTGGAATTCTAGTTCCAAGGAAAGGTGGGCTTGGGTCATTCATTCACTCACCTCAGTCACGTAATGTGATGGTTGCTCTGGTCAATGGTATCATAGATAGAAAATACATTTTGTCAAAATGGCTACACTAGAGTAGGAATGAGGGCAAACAAAATTGCTGTTTGATACTAGCTACCGTAGGTAAGTTGGGAAAACTTTAGTACATACCTTAAGGACGTATTTGTCCTTAATGTGCTGTACATTGAGGCTTAATGCTATAACGAGTACTCAAACAGTATATTTCACTTTGTGTTTCTATGGGGGTGCAAACGGTTGAAATCTTTACTTAATGTACACTAAACTGATCTTCTGTAAAAAAAAAAAAAAGAAGAAATTATCAATTCCCAACTTGACTCTCACTGGGATTAAACATGACAATAGGTCTGATCTGATTTCATCATCATTTAAAAAAAAAATCATCTATTATTTTTCACTTTATGTCTCTGTGTGGGAGCAAACTGTTGAAATCCTTACTTAAGGTATACTAAGCTGATCTTCTGTATATTAAGATAATCGAAAATGAATCTTGATGTGAATGGAAGGGGAGAGGGAGTGGGAAAGGGGAGGGTTGTGGGTGGGAGGGACGGTTTGGGGGGGGAAGCCATTGTAATCCATGAGTCGTACTTTGGAAATTTATATTCATTAAATAAAAGATAAAAAAAAAAAAAAAAGTCAAAGGTGAAGACAAAAAAAAAAAAAAAAAAAAGGACGTATTTGTCCCAGGAAATTGATTTTTCTTGGGCTGTTTAAGTAGAGGAGTCTATTAATCAATGTCAGTGTTACAACCATTGGCAGTTTTTTTTCCTAAATGTGCAACTTCATGATGTGATTGTGCTTTCCACTGGTGAAAGCTCATGTGCCAAATGATTACAGAGCCATTTTAGAGGAAATACGGTAATGCACTGATTGATTTACAAAAGCTTTCCGATTTCTGACTAACATGAATGGCGTTTGTTCCAATGAAGGTAAGATGGAGATTACCTCAAAATATTCGTGAAAAAACAGACTTAAGAGATTTTGGTGCAAAATTTTATATCTCTGCAGAGTATTTTCATAGCATGTATTTTGATGAATTTTTTAAAGACTCAACAACATGTGTTCACTTAAGGTCTACTTGAATCTATGAGCAAGGCAGCACTGCCACCTGCATTGCGGGCATCCCATATGGGCAATGGTTCGAGAACCGGTTGCTCCACTTCTGATCCAGCTTTCTGCTATGGCCTGGGAAAGCAGTAGAAGATGGCCCGAGTCCTTGGGCCCCTGCACTCATGTGGGAGACCTGGAAGAAGCTCCTGGCTCCTGACCGGCACAGCTCCGTTTGGAGAGCCACCATTTGGAGAGCGAACCAGCAGATGGAAGATAACTTTCTACCTCTGCCTCTCTAATTCTGCCTTTCAAATAAATAAATAGCTCTCAAAATAATCTATGAAATATCTATGCCTTGTAAAAAGTTAGTCATCATCTTGCTAACAGGAGGGAACTGTTGTTAACAGTTTGTGTATATACGGTAGCAGCTTCTGTGTTACCTCATGACCCTTTTGTTTTCTTAGTTATCTGATATCCCTTATGTTAGTTATCTATTTAAAAACAAATATGGTCATTCTTTTACTGAGTGGATTGTGGTGACTAAGAATGAGAGCTATGAAAATTGTAGTTGGAAGTGTGCTGGGGACACACTTCTGCTTCTGTGCTTGAATCCACTTGGGCCCCTACCACCCACATGGGAGACCTGGGTAGAGTTCCTGGCTCCTGGCTTCAGCCTTGCCCAGCCCTGGCTGTTGCAGATATTTGGGGAGTGAGCCATCAGATGGAAAAGCTCAATCTCTTTGTTACTCTGCCTGTCAAATCTTAAAAAAAAAAAAAAAAAAAAAAAAGTGTAGTCAGAGGGTGGGCATTTGCTGCATGGGTTAAGTTGCTGCTGTAGACCCTTATGTCCCTTACTGGAATGTATGGTTCAAGTCCTGGCTACACTGCTTCTGATTCACCTTCCTGCTAATGAGCACCGTGGGAGGTAGCAGGTGATGGCTCAAGTGCTTAGGTCCCTATCACCCATGTGGGAGACCTGGTTTGAGTTCTGGCCTTCTGGCTTCAGCCTGGCCCAGCCCTGGCTGTTGCAGGAATTTGAGCAGTGGACTCGCAGTTGAAAGATCTCTATCTGTATCTCTAAATATTTTTTTAAAGATTTATTTATTTATTTGAAAGTCAGAGTTACACAGAAGGAGAGGCAGAGAGAGGTCTTCCATCCACTGGTTCACTCCGCGGGTGGCTGCAACAGCTGGAGCTATACTGATCCAAAGCCAGGAGCCTCTTCAAGGTCTCCCATGTGGGTGCAGGGGCCCAAGCTCTTGGGCCATGTTCCATTGCCTTCCCAGGCCATAACAGAGAGCTGGACTGGAAGTGGAACAGCCGGGACTTGAACCAGCACCTATATGGGATGATGGCACTGCAGGCAGCAGCTTTACCCACTATGCCACAACACCAGCCCCCAAAATAAGTTATTTTTAAAAAAGAAGTGTAGTTGGAATTTCCTGGGAATGAGGATGAGTTTTCCCTGAATCTGGTGACTAATCACTCTGCTATTCATCCTACATGAAAATACTTAGCTGGCCTTCTACCTCTTAACCCATGATTAAGGCTGGTGAACAAAGAAAACAATGGATTCAGCTCTGTTGCTGGCTTCATTATTTTGTTGCTGATGGAAAGCCATCAAGTGACTGGGGATGAATTCATTTGGCTCTGTGTGATGGCATCAGTGCACCAAAAATCAAGACTGTGACATTTAAAAACAAAGCTTGGGGGCTGGCGCCGCAGCTCACTAGGCTAATCCTCTGCCTTGTGGCGCCGGCACACCGGGTTCTAGTCCCGGTCGGGGCGCCAGATTCTGTCCCGGTTGCCCCTCTTCCAGGCCAGCTCTCTGCTGTGGCCCGGGAGTGCAGTGGAGGATGGCCCAAGTCCTTGGGCCCTGCACCCCACGGGAGACCAGGATAAGTACCTGGCTCCTGCTATCGGATCAGCGCGGTGGCCATTGGAGGGTGAACCAACAGCAAAAGGAAGACCTTTCTCTCTCTCTCTCTCACTGTCCACTCTGCCTGTCAAAAAAAAACAAAACAAAACAAAACAAAAACCAAACAAACAAAAAAACAAAGCTTGGGAGATTGAGTACAGTCACAATACGACACAATGGAACTTTATTTTAGGTCAATGTTACCTTTTTATGGTATCACGTGTGGTATCTTAAAACAAGTTTCGATCCTCCAAATTTAAGGTAAGCATACTTTTTCTGACAGCTAAGCAGAAAGACCCCAAACTTCCATTCCTCAAAAATAGTATTCACCTAATTTCTTTACATAAGGATGGGCTCTGAATCATTCTACTTGGGTTCACCCTTTCTCATGTAATCTGACACTAACTCAGATCCCTCTAATGAAAAACCATATTAAAATATTGCCCATCCCACAGGGTCTCTGCGAAGACCAACTTAGATAAAGTATGTAGTGTCCTTACCATAGCATGTTATTAAAATTAGCACTGAGCACAGTTAGGTTCTTATATCTGGTGGTCACATATAAAAGATTTCTCAACTACAGAGGACATTACTGTATCTGGGTGTCACCGTGTTACTGCCTTAGGAGACAAAAATCAGGTGCAGAAAATCAGTATTTCTTTATGGAATTCTCTTATGATCTCTTACTGTCGTAATTAACCAGAGGTACCAAGTAAACGAAGATAGGAAAGCACTAGAATACATTTGACAGAAAACAATTTTAAGCATGTTCTTGAGAAATTTTGATTAAGACATCTTTATGTAGTTGAAGTAAAATTAAAACTACTCTCTGCTAGAAAAATATACCTGTAATTACTGGGGAAAAAAGCAGGCATAATTCTAAATTTCAGCATTTTGGAAGTTCTAGCTTCTTAAATAAGTACCCTCACATAATCCTAGGCAGCCCATTCCTCTGCTGACAGCAGAATTTTTCCATGAATTGTCCAAACTGGCTGTTCTTACTCTTCATTCCTGCGCTCTCTGCTTTCCTTCCCTTCACTTGTGCCACAGACATCATACAGCTGTCTTCCTTTTACCAAACCTGCCTCATGCCTCTCCCTCACAAAGCATTTGACACTGCTGACCCCTCTTTATGGCTTCTCTGATACCACATTCTCTGGTTCTCTGCACTCTTCTTGTAACTGCTCTTCAGGCTATTTTTCTATCTCCAGCTTCTAAATGTCAGTATTTATTCTCTGCCTCTGAGTTCCCCAAGGTGAACTCAGTATAATGACTTCAAACACAACTGACCTCCCAATGATTCCCGAACTTGTACCCAGACCTCTTCCTCAAGCTACATACACTCCAGCACCTGTTTCAGCTCTTCATTCAATCTCTCACAAGCACCTTAAATTTACCTTTCCAACCAGCACTCTTCATTTCACCCACTTTCCCAAGCCTGTTTCTCCCATTACATTTAGTAAGTCAAATCAGAACGAAGAAATTACTTTCAAGCAGCTGCTACACTGGCTGTAACATTTCCATGGATCTGGCCAGTAGGGAGACCAGTACAAACAAGATTTAGACCCTCCATTACTCACAGATATAAAAGCAACATCATCATGGAGTTAGTTTGGGTCCTTAGGGATGTCCCTAAGGTGACACTGAACCAAGGGGCCTGATGACAGACAATGTAAGCATGGGGTAGCTATTACTGAGGGGCCAACTGCGACCTACAGTCAAGCAGTTTTGGAGCCTGCACTGTACCTGAGCGAGGGCAAGGTGAAGAGTCTGTGACTCACTGGAAGCAGCGAGTTAGCTAAGGAGCTGCCTCACAGCAGCCTTATTCAAGAAAGGGAGGCAGACCCTTTGACAGCCCCTTCAAGACTTTAGGGGGGACTGGTGTTGTGGCGTAGCAGGTAAGCTGCCACCTGTGATGCTGGCATCCCACATGGGTACTGATTTGAGTCCTCGTTGCTCCACTTTCCATCCAGCTCCTTGCTAATGTGCCTGGGAAGGCAGTGTAGAATGGCCCAAGGGCTTGGACCCCTTCACCCACGTGAAGAAGCTCCTGGCTCTTGGCTTCAGTCTGGGCCAGCCCTGGTTGTTGAGGCCATTTGGGCAATGAACTAGCAGATGGGAGATCTCTCTCTCTGTCTCTCCTTCTCTTTCCAACTCGGCCTTACAAATAAATAAAATAAATCTTAAAAAAAGGGGTTACTTATCTTCCCGTGTTCTATGACTGTATATTTCCTAACTGTGATCTGTAATTTCTTTGTATAATGGTTATTACTATCTCTTTCACCAGAATGGTAAGTAAAGGATCAGGGAACTTATGTGTCTTTTTTACTGCCATGTCTCTAACACCCTAACAGACCCAGTAGATTCTCCAACTGTTGCCTAATATGTGACTTCTAATTTTTTTTTAAGAAACATAAAAAAAATTACTATTCTTTTTCTTAGCAGTTAAAACATTTTCAAGTTTAGTTCTATCTTCTTTTCATAATTTACTCCTTTGTGTCTAATCATATTGAGTTTAATAATCATAATTCATGGGGCCAGCGCTGTGGCACAGCGGGTTGATGCCCTGGCCTGAAGTGCCGGCATCCCATATGGATGCCAGTTCTAGTCCCGGCTGCTCCTCTTCCGATCCAGCTCTCTGATATGGCCTGGAAAAGCACTAGAAGATGGCCCAAGACCTTGGGCCCCTGCACCCACGTGGGAGACCCGGAAGAAGCTCCTGGCTTCCTGGCTTAGGATCGGCACACTCTGGCCGTTGCGGCCATCTGGGGAGTGAACCAGTGGATGGAAGACCTCTCTCTCTGTCTCTACCTCTCTCTGTAACTCTTTCAAGTAAATAAAATAAATCTTTTTTTTTAAAAAAATCATAATTCAGAAGTCATATTTGCATGTTTACATAGTAAAACCAATAATCAAATAATTTATTATCTTTAAATGTAAAAATGTGTTTATTCACAATCCTTGAGAAGTTACCATTCCTTCAAAAAATTCTTTATGAACAAAAAGCCAAGAAAAGTTACAATAGTAGCTTATGCCAAACCAAAAATATACATCTGATGTATACAAACTTTAAAAAGCATTAACACAGGCAATGTAAATATAGATTACCTTTAAAATATTTCCAATGACATAGCTACAACTTAAATTATGAGAGACATAAATAACAGCATTAGTTAATATATATTTACATATTAAAATGTCATTTCTATGAGATAGAAAAGGACATAAAACTACAGATGTCATTGCCTAGCAGTTCAAATATTGAAAGGGCCACATGATTTTTTTTTTTTAAGTACACCAAGAACTTGAAGTTACTATTTATATCTGGACCTTCCTATATTTTTTGGAACGTGCAGTCACTGTTGCAAGAAAAAGAAAAGAAAAACACACTAAAGGAAAATCAAACAACAATTTGTTTATTACTAAAACCATACTCAATCCTCAGCAAAATCAAGGAAAGCAATTAGAGTGTGTTTTATATTCCTGGCTTTTTATATTGATGCATACAATTTGGGGTAAAGAAGATGTAATTGTCTATCACAAAATGCAGGTATATATATTGAGAAACTTAGTTACATCCCATCAAAGCACCTTGTACTACAAGGCAAGGAAACTATAATGAAATCAATGAAGACTTTCATACCAAAAAAGATTTTATGTATTCTAAAATACCCGTATTACTCTTTTAGGTGTTTCTTTCTTAAATCATGCAGAGAATATGTTCTGTGTAAAATCTTTCTAAGATCATTTATTGGAAATATAGAATTTAAAAAAATAGCAACACCTAAAAACTTAATATAGCAATTCAAAGTCAATATAATGGCACATAAAATAAAGTGAAAAACCTAAATATATACTTTTTCTTAAATAGTATTGTTGATTATATCCAACTTGAAATGTCCAAACTCTGAAAGCTTATTTTTATCATATTATCCTTTCTTCAGATGTAATCAATGTTATCATACTAGGATATATAAGTATAGAAAGAAACTGCTACTCAGCATTTCCTAGAGTCATCTACTCAAATTAATTGTGCTTACTATTAGACAATAAAACTCAAAGTAGTCACAGAAATAAATAACACTAGAAAAGGGAACACTATTTTCAATTTGTCCCTCCTCATGCTCCCTTCACACCTGCTGAGAATTCACAAAAAAAGGCCTTAATATTTTCACAGATAATGCAGTAGGCTTAAAGCATTCAAAATAAAATGTTTTGAAAAGTGAAAATCTCCAATAGGAAACAATGCTATAAAGAAAAGAGCTAAAATAATGTAATTGGTAACATGACAGAACCAATAAATTGGTCTGGAAAAGCAGAAGGCAGATGATGAAATTGCACTTAATTCTGAAGCAAGTCAGATCTATCCTATCATTCCTACTGCTTTCTAACAAAATAAGCATTTACAACATGGTTTTTCCCTTCCCTTACAAAAAGGCTCAGCACAACCATTTATACATTCTAGTTGGTTTTTAACATTTGGTCATAACTGATAAACAAGGTCACACAATTTTACCCTATCGAGTCTGCTGATCTGTATCATACTGCTGCATGGCAGAATCAGACAGTTCTAATACAGGATTTACAAACCCAGAATACTCAGAATTGCCATTATCATCCATTTCCGCACTAACAAAATCATTCTCCCACTCCAGCCCATTGGAATCATCAGAGGCTGATGTCGGATTACTTCCAGTCTTCTTGCTGCTGCACTTCAGTGCTGCCCGGAGAATGTCTTCCTCTGTTTTGGAACGTTCTCTCATGGGAAGCATTCTAGTCATCCCTAGGATTGGAACACAGATTTCAGAATTCTAGATGTAGATAAACAGCTACATTAAAAGACTTCCCAGTTCAACCATATTGATTTTATATAACTATCAGACTTGCTTTGTAAATTAACTTAAAAAGCTAGTCCTCTGTGGGCCTTATTAAGGGACATTGTTGGGGGTGTAATCCCAAAATATGCCTTTGATAAAAATATTAATATTTACCAAAGAGCATTTTTGATGCCACACTGATTATTTAATAAGGCAAAACTTCTGAAGAGTCACAAATAAAACAGAATAAATGGAGGATTTCAACTTATGTGGCCAAAGTGTGTTGGCCAAAGTCCTTTCCAATTATGATAATTTCATTTCCCAAGAATGACAATCATTCCAATGATAATAACAACACACACTTTTCCAATGCTAAGTTCCAGTTAGTGCTGTATGCACTTCATAGATACTGAATGATTTAATCCTCAACAACTCTATGAAATAAGTACTATCATTATCCCCATTTTATAGTTGAGGAAATGGGACTGAAGGATAAGCAATTTGCATAAGGTCACACAGTTACAAGTGGTAAATCAAGAATTCTGATGGACTCAGGCTAGTTCCAAATTCGGTGTTCTTAGACTTTTTGTACAATAAGGGAGTAGAGATGTTTTAAGGGGAAACTGTATTAGTTTTAAGTCTGAATAGAAAGAAATTGGTTGGTAAAGTGAAAAATGTTAAAAATCTTAGAAGAAAAAAATGTCATTTTATTAGCAGAAGGAAGAGAGGACAGAAATGAAATCTGAGTTTCTGGAATCAACACTGGTAACAATTAAAATCTAGGATTGGCAGATATGATGAGAGAATAACCAACACAGACAATGATTTTATTTTTGTTCTTAAAACATTAGATCCTATAGTAGTAAAAGAACAATTATGTCTATATCACTGTTATCTATGACACCTGAAAAATCACAAAAACATAAGCCAGTATAGCAAGCTATTTCTATAGACAAAACAAAATATGCACCAGATGCTAATGTAATTTGTGGATTTATATATATCAACCCAGAAGTATGTTTTTAGTGAGCTCTGTCCTCTGCCTAGTCCAATTTAATAATTCCATTAATAACTTCAATAAAAACCTAGAAAGTCACTTTATCTACACATTTGATTAACATATAATGTGGAGAACAGAATCAGTAATTAAACGACCTGAAAGGAGAAGGGTCAAATTTAACAAGATGTTAAAACCAGAATGAATTTTTTTAAGAAAATCATGATTAGATAACGTATGCCAAGATAAAAAATTCCAAAGATGAGAAATAAAATGGTAAGCACTAAATAAATAAATAAATAAAGTTTGATGATTGGGATCCAAATATGCAATAACTAATACAGGATTGGGAAAATGGTGTTTAGCTGAGAATACTTAAAGTTAATGCAGACTTTGATAAAGTTATCCAGGTTCCCAATGTATCTGTCTATTTATCTATCTGATAAAACAATGGTTTGAATAGAGAGTATCTAAGGTTCACTTAATCTCAAAATTCTATGAAATGTTTAATACTTATTATTTTTCCTAAAGTCCCATATTTTATAATCCAGTCTTCCTTTCTGGACTGCTTATTAAAAATATGAAAATTGGGGTCTTATTCAGTGAACTATATTTTAAAAAGACAACATTTTTGGCTACAATTTTGAATATTTGACACATACCACACCCTTGCTACATAAACACCTGCTATCTTATATATCTTTTATTTAATCCTCACAACATTTATCCATTCATTTGCTCATTTATTAACTGCCTACATGTGCCAGGCATATTCAGACTCCAAATACATGACAGTGAAATCTTATCTATTAAAGTAGGTTCATTATTCCCTTTTAATGATGAACAAATTATAGTTTAAAACAAGTAAATACTTTAAAATGCTGCCACTAGGAATATGTATAGCTAAAATTTCAAATCCATATCTGAGGTATAGCTTTTGTTTTACAAAAATGACTAAGAAGCAGTGTTTAGCTTATCAGTTAAGATACTGGTGAAAAAACTGGTGTCCCACATCAGAGTACCCAGTTGGAAACCTGGTTCCTGACCCCAGCTTCCTGCCAATGCAGATCCCAAGAGGCAATGGTGATCATTCAAGTTATGGGTTCTTGCCACCCATATGGAAGACTGAGATTATGTTTCTGGCTTCCGGCTTTTGCCCCAATCCAGCCTCTGCTTTTAGGAGTTTTGGGGGAATAAACCAGTGGATAGGAGCTTACTCTTTCTTTCTCTCTCTGTGCCTCTCAGATAAAAATTTAAATTAAAAAAAAAAAGCACCTAACAAATAAAATTGTCAATTTGTAATAAACCAAGTTAACTAGTTTTTGGCTTTAGATTACTCACAAGGGGACAATAATCCTTTATGGGCTGGATTACAAAAATTTTAAGAAATTAACATTTATTTTCTAAATCTCAAGAAACATTAAAAATTAAGTATTTCCTAAACAATTAGTCACCACAAGATGATCACTAATACAAAACAGTACAGAAAATTTTTATACTGATTTTTCAAGGCCTTGCATTCATTTCTGTTTAAATAAACTAACAGGGCAGGAGATTTATATAAATCAACATGAATTGGATCTTTAAGATAAAATTGTGAATTATATAATACCTTCTTCATCTTCCCACTCTAGGTCTAAGGATGTGCTGTCATCATTTCCACTAGTTGATTTAGTTTTGGTCATTAAATCACAACTGCTTTCTGTATTTGGTGTAAGAACTGTGGCATCAGACGAGAGTCCTAGAAAACACACCAAACACAATTAAATGTCATCTGTACATTTGACCACAATAGTCATTTTATTTTACAACAACTATCTCTCTAAATATAAGTATTCCTTTTAACTTAAGAAACAATAATTGAAATAATTACATTGCTAAGTTTCTGTTAGGAACAGTTGTATAAAGGGTTTCTGTCACCCAAACATAACATACAAATATAAGTGAATTATAAACTTTTTACATAATTAATTTTAGATAATGTTTCAACACTCAATTACAAAGGGGGCTTAAAAATGACAAAACCCATGAAAGGCAGGCTATATATTTTTTAAATATAATTTTTAATTAAAATCTTTAAATCCGTATTTTCTTTCTTTTTTTTTTTTTTGACAGGCAGAGTTAGACAGTGAGAAAGAGAGACAGAGAGAAAGGTCTTCCTTTGCCGTTGGTTCACCCCGCAATGGCCGCTGCGGCTGGCGCACAGCGCTGATCCGAAGCCAGGAGCGAGGTGCTTCTCCTGGTCTCCCATGCGAGTGCAGGGCCCAAGGACTTGGGCCATCCTCCACTCCCTTCCCGGGCCACAGCAGAGAGCTGGACGGGAAGAGGAGCAACCAGGACAGAATCCGGCACCCTGACCAGGACTAGAACCCGGGGTGTTGGCGCCGCAGGTGGAGGATTAGCTATTGAGCTGCGGCGCTGACCTAAATCCGTATTTTCAAAAGGAGCTGCAGTTGTTTCCCCTACTGGGCAGCACTGCAGTTTTAATTTTTGAAACTTGAATAAACATATAAATCTTAGAAATCAAGTTGTAACAAGAAAAATAAGTACACTTTTGTACTATTTCTCACCCTTCTTTTCTCTCTGGGGGAATGGGAGGGGTGAGAACAGCATAGAAATGGAAAAAAGAGTACTTGACTCCTTATATGGATCGACAGAGAGAGCCTGAGATTTTTCTCTGCTCCAACTCCTTTTTAAATAGGAAAGATGATACTGTATAAAGAATGACTAGTTAATTCACCTATCTGGGCAATATAGGTGAAAGGCCACAAAGTTCTATAGAAAAGGAATCAGGATCTTCAATTATGTGTTTTTACTGTGGCATTAAAGTAAACTTAAAATACACAGAACATATTTTAAAAGACTTACTACTACTTCGAAAAACTTCATACTGTGACTTTATATTTCTCAAACAAGATTCAAAGTCATCTTCTGGTCCTGAACTGCAATAAAAGTGAATTTATATGTATATATATATTTTTTTCCATAGAAGATGCAAAGTAGAGGCAACAGAACAAATAGTTAAGTTAGTGACAGTATTCTAGTTTAAAGGCCTATCTCACACATTCATAACTGCTGTATAATTAGAATAACCTAACAAAAATATGTCTTAGTTTTCTTAATGCTAGAATGAAACCGAAAAAAATTAAGTGCAATCTGTAAAATTTAGCCATAAGTTCAACCTGACTGTATGATAATGAATAAGATTCACTGAATGATACTAGTGGGATACTAGTGGAAATGTGACAATGAGATGTTTCCTCCAAAACACAATCAAAAATCAACTTTATTAGAAGAAAAGAGAGGGTCTAAGGAAAACACATATAACTCAGATATACACAGCTGACCTGAAGGCATCCAGCTATTGCATCACCTTGTATATGGAAGATGTGATCACTCTTAAAAAATGCCGTGAAGTTAATTTAAATAAATGATCATCTTCCAACTTAAGGAAAATAAATGCTGTCAGAATTCTAAGACAATATCTTTGAGAAGCAATAACTTTTAGGAAACACATAAACATGAACATGTACATAAATATCCTGAAGTGAACTGCAAATCTCTTTGGAAATAAAACTTTCTACTATAAAGGGATGAAGAAACAGTTTCAATATTTACCTTTGATATTCTCCATTGTTGGAAGGATGACATCGCTGTGCAACTCTCTGCCTTTCTTGCTTTGGAAACAAAATGAAATCCAAATCACTCTGTTGTGTAATTGTATTTTTAAAAATCAGTCATGTAGCACTAAAATATTTTTCCTGGTTTCTAAAAACACACCTTTAAAATTATTCTGTAAAGTCATTTTTCTTAAATTCACCATTATTCACTTCCATATCTTATTTATGGGCAGAATTTGTTCTCATTTAATCAGTATATAATATGCTAAGCACTTAGAAGATTTGTAATTTTTTAAAAAAAAACTTTTAAAACATATGTTTGCTGGTGTTCTCAATATCTCCTGAGTACTCCTAAGTACTTCATAATAAGTGGAGATATGAGGGACAGGAAAGGAATAATTAACACTGTACATTAGGTTCTAATCTGGGTAAAAATAAGTAGCATTAAAACAAAGGATTTATAAGACTTGGATGAACTGACTCAAAAATAGTAAAAGCAATTATTATTCAGGATTTAAATAGGGTTTAGATGACCTGTCAGAATTACATTCAGACAGTTGGGAGCTATGTATCCCTGGCATGGCGTTTGCTGTTTGTTTTTTATCTATAAATTATAGATGGCTACATTATTGCCCTAGAAAACTCAGAGTGATGAAAATCAAGTGAATTGGTATATATCTGTGAATGTTTGTGTGTCACTGAGTAGACTGTATAGATTTTGTATCCCTATATCATTCAGATAAGGAAAAATGGAGAGAACCCTGGAAATCAACCCAATGAATGCTGCAAATGGAATCCTTTTAGTTTTTATAAGGCAAGTGGTAGAAAACCCAAGCACCTGTATTAAAAGCAGTACATTAATTTCTTAGAAAGTGACAATTTATATTTTTCTATTTAAGAATTTGCTAAAAAAAAAAAAAAGCCACTCCCTCCCATATAATTTATCAGCTGAAACATGAGAGAGAATACAATTCACATAAAAATCACATACTAACATGATAAACAGTTTTCAGTTTCTCTGGTTTTATTACCTGACATGTTCTTTGTACTACGTCAGTTAACACTATGGTAAGGAATGGGCAGAATATGGAGGAAGATACCAAGTAATACTCTGCTGTGCCATTTATTAGCTGAATGATCTCAAGCAAATGACTTACTCTACCTGGCCCTCAGTTTCCTCATTGGTAACATGGGGATTAAAACACCACCTATCTCCGAAGGTGGCTGTGAGGATTAAATAGGCACAACATTTAAATGACTTAGAACAGTTCCTGACACTTAGCTAGAGCTCCACAAAGGTCTGCTATTCATGCTGTTAGACAGTATGGCGAGAAATGGTACATCTGCAGCCTTTTCTGGTAAAATACCAAAGATTTCTCAAGATCTAAACTCTCAGTCTCCCAAGGATGCAAGGATAAAGATGAGATGTAAACAACACCCCAGTGAGACAAAATCACACAGCTTGTCTGATTCTAGAAAGCATAAGAAATCCTAGCAGTTCTAGGAACTGTTTAGAAAAAAGAAAATGCTTTGGAAATTAACTACTTTGCTAGCTTTGCCATGTTTTACCTCTAAGAGCATGTTTATTTTAAGAATACTGAATAATTTTTGAGCACTAATATCACATGTAAGATAAGCAGGAATTAGCTGCTGCTAAACAGCGTTCAATTCAAACATATAAATTTGATGTTAGTTCTAGTCATTAAGGATTGATCAATTTGCTTTTTAAATTCCCAAGAATATATATGCATAGATACATTTATTGTTAAACAAGAAGCTTGAATCTACAGGGGGAAAAAGGTCCAACTAAGATTTGTCAGAGAAAATAAGGAGAAAAGTAACCCTAATATATGTTGGGGTCTTTTCCCCTCACCTCCAAGAGCTTTCGCTGCTTTGCTGCCCTGGCTGCTTCACGCTGTGCAGCGTATAAAGCTTCTTCTTCTAGTCTTAACTTCTCCTCTTGTAAGGCTAACTGTATATGAACAAAACGATAAGGATTAACAAAATCAGAACCTGTCTAACTGCTCTAAAAAGCAAATGCTTCTCTAATTTGTAAAATAAAAAATAAATCACTGAAAAAATGATTTCTATGAGGCATTAACAGAATTGAAATTTTTGTGATTGTTCATTTCAATTCCTCCCTTTATAAAATAACTCAAACGATATGAAACACATTACAGAATTCTTTAGAAGTTGAATTTTGAAGCAAAAACATCGAATTTCATTAAATATAGAACTGTTTCTTTCTAGATTAGAATATGCAGTAGTCTTCATTTTCAACAATCATTTTAACACTTAACTAGTTTAACTGTTTTGGCTCTTTTAAGTCAAAGATCTTTAAAATTAAGACCAATCATACCACTGTCTACCAAGTGTACTACACTTTCTAATTCATGGCTCTCATCTAATTAAAATTGATATACATGCCTCCTTAATGTTATTATTATGAAACTGTTAAAAAATTATGAGTTCTTTCAACTTTGAGCTTTTACTGTTCATAAAAGCATACCTACTGCTTTAATGATATGTCAAAGCTAAGGTAAAAGTCAAATTTCAACGCAATTTTTTTCTTTTGACTAATATTAATACCTTTGTGTAGCTAAGTTAATGCTTTTGAAATTACTAATTGGTACCAAGTAAATTTTTAAAATATAATGAAATATGACCAATTCCATTTAGTTAGTGAAAATACTATAATTGTAGGCCATTTTCGTAAGTATATTAAATACTATTATGACTGCTAGAAGTACTTGGTTCACTGAAAACAAATAAAAAGATAAAAAAAAACACAGTGTGAAAGAATATTTTTAAGTTTGTTTTAAACATGAAGGTACACATTCTTGCTAGCATTCCCATCTGTGAATTAAGAAATTACTTTTAAAAGAATATAGTATATTCAGTTTTTGGCATCACAGAATTTCTGACAAGTTAAATCAAACTAAAAAGAAATTGCAATTGGCTGGAATAATTATTTAAATAATTTTATCTGTATATAACTAAATATAGATCCAATGCCTGTATGTAATATATTATCTAATGACAATTCTCCCCAATAAGTGAGGCTTTATGATAACATATATATAAGCAACATAGAAGACTATTTACCTCTTTTTGAATTTTCTTATCAATGTCTTTCTGTTTTTCAGCAATAGAATCATAATGTCTTTCTCTTAGGTCAACAATTTCTTCCTCAGTAAGAGGTCTACAGAAAAGGGGGGTATAGGAAGAAAGAAAAAAATAAAAAATGGCGAGTTTGATAAAACACAAAGTCAATGAAATTCTGAAATTTTGCTATTGTAAGTGTATAAAAGCAATTAGACATGACAACTTCAATTGTAAAGGGTAAAAAGCATATATTCTAATACTTGTTCTGGTATATAAATTGAGCAAGGCCATGTATCACATTATTTATTTATTTATACAGTATAATTATCTTTAAGACACTTACCTTTGTTCCGGCTCTGTCTTAGTCATCTTACCCTATGGGTATAGACCCTGGACAGTATCCCAAAATGTTATGACAAAATATAAGCGAGCACCCTGCACTCTGATGTAAGCCCTCACAGACTCTGGAACTCTTAACCTTTCTCTTTTACCCTGGCCTCTCAAGGCCCTTTATCCTTCTCTTTTCTACCCATCCATCTATACGGTAAACCTCTTAGCCTTACTTCACTTACAACCAATGTGGACATCACTGCACCTCTAAATTATTTTCCTACCAACATATTCACCTTCCTGCACTGCTATCATTTCATCATATTCACTCAGTTTACTTGTATTCTGACCTTGGATTATTTCCACAATTAGCCTGTTCTGTGGTGGGCCACTAGAAAAAATCTAACATCAATTCGGCTCTCAGGCCCCAGCAATAGTCCTTTTACTTAAGCATGGTCAACTCCCTTTCACCTTCTATGCTAACTATTTCAAAATTTTCACATACTCCTTAAGATTCTTATTCAAACTTTCTTCTCTTAAGGAGTTCCATCCCACTTTAAGAAATGGGGAGTATCAACCATGAATTTCTTTAAATTCTTGCCTCTCCCTAACTTAAGTATGTTCTTCCTATTCTTTCCTTCACTTCCCAGAGGCAGTGTCCTTAACTCCTACACTTAACTCTTGATTCCCTCACTACTGATGCCATCTCTCCTCCCACTCCAGATAATTCTTTGGGACACTGCTCCATCAATTAGCATCTCTCTTTTACCTCTAACCTAATCCTTTTGTTTTTGTTTCTCTTCCATGTGAAGAAGGAGAGAAGGAAGAAGGAAAAAACCTTGATTTGATCTGTATCTAGTTCTAGCTATTGCTCCTTTTCTCCTCTTTCAGCCAAAATTCTTGAAATTAAATATATATTATCAACAGCTAGCATATCCAGCACTTAATACATGCCAGGCTGTCTTCTAGATGTTTTACACATATTAACTAATTTTAATCCTCCTAACAACCTTATATGGTAGATACAAATTACACATATGAAGGAAATGTGACAAAGACAGATTAAGAATGTGTTCAAGTAAGCCACATAGCACATGACAAGGCTAGAATTTAAACTCAGGTAGACTAACCTTCCATTCACTGCAATCTGCCTCTGTTCTAATCACTCTGTCGACTCCAGCAAAGGTAATCAGTGGCTTCTCCGTTGCCAAACACAATAGACAACTGTAAGGCCTTACCTTTCAGGTACTGTGTGACCAGTCCCTCTAACCCATCCATCTGTCTCTACTCCCCAATTTGTTTCCTATGTTCTCCTGTCTTCTTTTGGCTGAATACTTCTTGCTCATCTTTACACCCCTCTTCTAGTGCTCTTAGAACTACCATGTTTAACCAGCATGCTACTTCTGTTCCTCTAGTTTAGAGCTTTCTATTTTAGATGGGTAACTAATAAAATAAAAATACACATTTAATATTCAGCTCATAATGTTTTGACAGTTGTAAACACTCACGTAACCTCCCTCCAAAGCAAGACACAGAACACTTCTACACCCCAAATAGTTTGCTAGAGCCACTTTCCAATCAACCCTCATTTTGCTTATGTAATTTCTTCTGTCTGTAATGTTCTCTGCGTACACGGTAACTACTAACCAACTCTGGGTATCAACCCAGGTGTCATCCTCTTTTAAAAAAAATTACTGGACACACCTTCCCATACTCTTGGGCAATGGGTTTCCTAGCAAGTGCTGTAACTGTTACTTAATTGCTTTTCTACCTCCTGTTGAAATTAGTCATCTCCAGAATATATCTCACAGACCGGAATGTTTTTTCTTCTAATGTATAGATATGTCTGGTATTTTAATCCCAGTGTCTAGGAAGTCTCCGGCACATGACAACTGCTTAATAAATGTTTGCTAAACTGAAAAAGGTAAGGAACACACACTCAAAATATGAAATAGCATATTAAAATATTCTCTTTATATCAAGAACTTTCTTCTGAGTTCAAAATAGATGCTTCTTTTTTCAAGTAGTACATGTAATTTTAATAAATATAAAAAGGCTGCTTAAATAAATTATAGCACCAAGATTCTAGTTATAATTAAAAGCTGTAAAAAACATGATTAACAGAACAGAATTTCATAGGGAAGGAAAAGGAGGATAAGGTTAACTAACTTGAATGTATTTATCAAAAGTAAATGATATTAAGAAAACTAAAAATAACGTATAACTTAGGTTCAATAGAATAGTATCCAGGTAGTTACATACATTAAAATTTTTAATATTCAAAACAATCTTTTAAGGTATGTATGTTTCAATCTTATTAGAAAGAGAAAACTAAGGTTCTCAAACATGAGCTCCTCAGTGTTTTAAAGTAAGCAGATGACAGAATCTGAATTCTTAGATTACCCCATAGTTCACATACAATTTGTTTTGTTTTTTAAAGTCTTACCTATGACTGCTTCCTGGACTTTCCCCCTATACGAAGAATAAACAAATATTACTAAATGAATTCTACTTAAGGCAAACCAATAAAATTTTCACTTAATGAAAAATATTTTCTACTTACCTAGTCCTGTCACGGTAAACACATTTTATTATTAAAAGTATTTAAAATAAAAAGTTTTAAAATTTTATAATTTTCAAAGGCATAACAAACTTCTGCAGGATATTTCAGTGACTTTCTAATAAATATTAGTTATCTATCAAATACACATCTGCAGTCGGGATGTGGTAGATAACAAAGCTTCCAGCCTCTACGTCCTGGTTGACCCTAATTATTCAGATTCCATATTCACAAATTCTCCTACTTGCTATTTGTAACCTCCAAATTAACACTTCCTTAAGCTTTCTTGGTCATTTGAGGGCATGTGTGGAGCAGTGAAAACGTTGAGTTGCCCAACTGTTATCAGGGAACATAAACCAAATTTTAATATTTCACATCCTTGCCTTTAGCTTAAAGAATTCTAAACTCAGGCACAAATGAGCAGGCAACATAGTAAAGTTCAGGATTTATTTGGGGAAGTGAGAGAAATAAACAGGAACATGAGAGCTTTATTAAGGGAGAGGGGCCCAAGAAGGGCAAATGGGGGGTTCCATACCAGTCTTTTCCAGGGAGGGGGCCAGAGGCTGCAAGCGGGAGAGGGCATGCAGGCAGGAGAGTGGCTGCAGCAGGTGCCTTGGAGCAGCAGGCATGAGAAGTGGCAAAGTGGCCACATGCACAAGAGGTGCAAGGGAGAGCAGGGGTGGGTCCAGTGTGCTCCAGCCTCTTAGCCATTTCCAAAAGGAGAGTGGTTACATAGTGTAATTGACAGGACGGTGGATATAGGTGAGATCAAGCCAGGGTGAGGGGTTGGGGGGGAAGAGGTGGTCTCCAGCTCATGAATCTAATCCTATCTCCCTGACTGATTAATCCTACATCACAACAAGGTACATTCCAGTTGTGGCAGTACAAGACATTAATTACCCTGCTGCTATGAGCAAGTATCTTGCCTACAGATTATTTGCTGTTACACTGCTTGTACTTTTATGCCTTTTTTTTTCTTGGTGATTTCACACTTTGGTGCACTGTTTAAGTACCTAAGCACAAGATGGATGTGATATGCCTTATGGAACAAATATATATGTTAGATAAGCTTCCTTAAGGTATGAGTTAATGCTATTGGCACTGAGTTCAAAGTTCATAAATCAATAATACATGTTAAACAAGATGCCTTAAACAGAATATATATAAAACAGGGTTATACAATGAGCAATTGATGAAGATGTTGTGACCTAAGGCTTGGAGGAACTGAATCTTAGGAGTAATGCTTCCAGATTCACTAATTCAACACTCACAGCAACTTTACAGAACACAGCTACAAATAACAGGAACAAGCTGGTTTTGTTTTCTTTTACTGTTATGAAATTAGCTAATTTTTTCCTCCCAAATGTTAACTCTTTTCAAGATGAAATCAGATTTATGCATATTTTCCATATTTAAACTGTTCATATCTGACACTTAAAACATAAGTATGAATAACAGCAGGAATAAAATTCTAAATGGTCCAAATTAATGTAGGAAACAGCACTATAAAAAAAAGGACAGTCTCAATTAAATCAAACTCAAATGTGACATGATAAAAAGAAACAAAAACAGACAAAACTACCAACCACACAAACAAATTCTATCTTAGGAACATACATGAAAACACCGGTCCTTTTTGAAAAGCAGTATCATGGTAGAATGAACTCTACTGAGGGCTAAAAGAATCCTTACATTTAGCACTTGCCAGAAGCTTAAAATATATCATGGACAGTGTTTGCTCAAACTTTTCAAAAGAAAACACATGGAGATTAAAGTGATCTTTGAGAAGGTAAAGAATCTACACTCTGTGAAACTTTGTATGATAGTTAGGAAAGCAAAAGGCAAAGATAAAATGATTCCTCAAATATGTTCTACAAGATGACAAATATACATTATTATCTTAAAAAATTATGTGAAAGCTAATTTGGGAAATACTGAGTTGAACAAATTTAATTTTTTTAACAACAGCTCTTAGAAACTTTAACATGCTAATTTATATTCTGAGATTAGTATTTCTTTTTTAAAGATTTATTTTATTTATTTGAAAGTCAGAGTCACACAGAGAGAGAGAGACAGAGACAGAGTCATCTTCCATCTGCTGGTTCACTCCCCAAATCCACCATGTCTGGGACTGGGCCAGGCCAAAGCCAGGAGGCAGGAGCCTTCTTCCAAGTCTCCCATGTAGGTGCAGGGGTGCAAGGTCTTGGACCATCCTTCATTGCTTTCCCAGGTGCAACAGCAGGGAGCTGATTGGAAGTAGAACAGCCAGGACTCGAACCATAACCCAAATGGGATACCAGAACTACAGGTAGCAGCTTAACCCAAGCCATAATGCTGGCCCCTGAGATTAGTATTTAAAAAGTCTAGTCAATGCTGGGCTAAAGAATAGTTTAAATTTTTAAAGGAAATATTGATTTGGGAACCAGCATTGTGGCACAGAGGGCAATGCCAGAATCCCCCATGCCGGTCACTGCTGCTCCACTTTCTTTCTGTTCCCTGGAAATGCATCTGGGAAAGCAGTGGATGATGGTTCAAGTCCTTGGACCCCTGCATCCTCCTGGGAGACCCATATGGAGTTCCAGGCCCTGGCTTCAGCCTGGCCCAGCTCTGGCTATTACGGCCATTTGGGGAATAAGCCACTGAATGGAAGATTTCTTTCTTTGTCTCTCCCTTTCTCCATCACTCTGTCAAATAAAAAAGGTAAATCTTTTAGAAAAGAGAAATATCGACACATTTGCCCCTTTTCTTAGAAAATACAAATGACAAAAGGTCAGAGTTTACAGTGCTCTTCTAGTCTATGAATGCTTCCTGGTTGCTCCTGAGTTCAAAGATTAAGATTACCTAAAGAAATTTTACTACCTGAAATCTACTTGAGGCAAGCCAAAACAATTTTCACTTAATAAAAAAAATTTATTTATTTGCCTTGTTTTGTTACAGTAAACAAATTTCATTATTAAAAATATTTAAGGGGTCAGTGCTGTGGCGTAGCAGGTAAAGCTGCCGCCTGCAATGCTGGCATCCTATATGGGTACTGGTTTGAGTCCCGGCTGCTCCACTTCCGATTCAGCTCTCTGCTATGGCCTGGGAAAGCACTAGAAGATGGTCCAGTTGCCCAGTTGCTTGGGCCCCTGGATCCACATAGGAGATCCAGAAGAAGCTCCAGGGTCCTGGCTTTGGATTGGCCCAGCTCTGGCCATTGTGGCCATCTGGAGAGTGAACCAGCAGATGGAAAACCTCTCGCTCTGCTTCTGCCTCTCTGTAACTCTGCCTTTCAAATAAATAAATAAATCTTAAGAAAAAAAAATGTTTTTAAAACAAAGCTTTAAACTTTTAGAGATGTAGAAAGTAGGCCCCAGGGAGGTGAAGTAATTTGTATATACACATATAATTAATTTAGTAAGGCTGGAAATTATCACACACACAAAAGCTGTTCTAACTACACTAGTGTATAAGAAATATACATGTTTCACTAAATCTAAAAAGCATATAAAAGCATATTTTTCTCTATATTTTAACATTGCTGGATTAGGGGTGCATCTTAAAATTGATGGAGTTTTGCTGCGATAAAATGCAGAAAATTCACACAAAGAATAACTGATCAAAGAGATAATGGCTAAAGTCAGAAACTGTAAAATGAACATGTTCAAATTCTACTTTCAGAAATCCATGAACACTATGGTTCAGGAATGAGTGTTGGAATGAGTTCAGGAATGGATTGTTGATGTATTTTACCTATCTCTTAATTGTAAGATATTAGAAATACTCTTTTTAAAGATCCTTGAGAGAGATTGTACAACATGGGAAGCAGTCCACACAGTAGACTCATAGATGACAATTGCTCTGACAACAGAATCAGCCCTTAAGGCTTCCTGGTCTGGCTGAAAGGCCCATGGGAGCATTTCAGGCATGGAAAGCCAAGACATTATGGCAAAAAATGTTCTGCATGAGGGATATCTGTGAGACCCCAGTAGAAAGAAGGGACCATCAAAGAAGGATGCACTTTTCTCTGAAGGGAGAAAACATCCACCTTGCTTATGGTCTTGTCCACACAGACAGCGTTTGTGGACTCAACAGGTTTCTATAGCCTAGGTGGCTCATTTCAGGAACCTTGAGAGGTCACTGACATCATACATTAAAGTGTTAATTGTTAACAACAGGAGTCACTGTGCACTAACTCCCCATGGAGGACCTCTGTCCTTAATGAGTTGTATTGAGAGTTAATTGTAAAACCAGTTCTTAGGCTGGCGCCACAGCTCAATAGGCTAATCCTCCGCCTGCAGCACCGGCACACCGGGTTCTAGTCCCGGTCGGGGCGCCGGATTCTGTCCCGGTCGTTCCTCTTCCTGTCCAGCTCTATGCTGTGGCCCGGGAATACAGTGGAGGATGGCCCAAGTCCTTGGGCCCTGTACCCGCATGGGAGACCAGGAGAAGCACCTGGCTCTTGGTTTCAGATCAGCGTGGTGTGCCGGCTGCAGCGCGCCAGCCACAGTGGCCATTAGGGGATGAACCAATGGAAAAGGAAGACCTTTCTCTCTGTCTCTCTCTCTCACTGTCCACTCTGTCAAAAAAAAAAAAAAAAAAAAAAAAAAGAAAAACAAACCAGTTCTCAAAGTTTCTTTTTTTGTGTGTATGTGTACGTGCAAACTGCTGAAATCTTTAGTATAGAGTTGGTCTTCCATGTACAAAGTTAATTGAAAATGAATCTTAATGGAGAATGGTACTGGCAAGGGGAGAGGGAGGAGGAGGGGTGGGAGGGCGGGTACAGTGGGAAGAATAACTATATTCCTAAAGTTGCACTAATGAAATTTATATTTCTTAAAAAATAAGTTGAAAAAACAAAAAGTTCTTTGATTTCCATAAGATGCTTTAAAACCTGTGCATGTGTAGCATTATATGTTATATGGTAGAAAATTCTGATTTGCTAACATAAATTAATAAAAGAATGAAATGATACAGAAAGTAATAAGGGAAAAGAAAAATTCTAAAACAAAATAAAAAAATTTTAAAATAATTGTTATAACTAATGAGATGACTAAGAGAATGAAAAATATGGGCTTTGCACAATTAAGGAAATACTTACTTCATCACTTTCTACTAGATTCTCAAACTGAAAGAACAAGAAAGCAAGTGTTAGGAGGGATATTTATCCAAAATATATTATCTCACAAGCAATTATGTCACTTTTTCTCACCTTAGAAATAATATGCTCTTTTACACATCAGCTCATATAATAATATTCAACAGTCTAATAAAATGACCAAGGCAAACATATGCTATTTTTTATTTATGACTTTTTATGAAAATTGGAAAGGAAAATTACAGTAATTTTCTACATAAACTGGAAGCTTATAAACTAAAACTCTGATCTGAATTTTTTATGCAAGAATTTTCCACTTCATCTGAGTTCAAAACAAGTTATTTAATGTAATAAAAAGTAGGAACTAAAGACACCCAAATAAGAATTTCTCTAAGTGTTCATAAATGTCCATTTATTCACTCATATAATTATTTGCTGAAAATCTACTAAATGGTATTCAACTCCAAACACAATGTCTGTCTAGAGATATGAATGTAAACAATTTGGTTATAATACAATGAATGCTAATTTGTAAAATGACCTACTAAAAGTCATCACTATTAAATCACATATCAAAATATTTAAATAATTTAATCACTTTAAAGAAAGAAAAGTGTTTTATTGTTAATACTGCTTTATTTAAAGAGAGAGGGGAAACAATGAATTCAAAAAGTCTAGAAAATAACAGAATCTAACATAACAAAACTGTTCAAATTATCTTTAGACTTATTTTTTGTATTGGCTTGTGTTTTTGTTGTTGTTGTTTTTAAAAACTCCTTCCTGGTTTATATGCTGCCTTAATTCAATATATAAGGCCATGAAGTTCAGTGTTCAAGCTTTAGAACCTAGTAGTTTTGGACTGTAATTTATTTCCTACCACTTACAAACTGTGTAAAATGAATAGAGCTCAATTTCTCCACCTGTCTAAGCCTTTGATTTCTCATCCATAAAACAGGGTTGCTAGCACTTATTTATTTCACTAGATTTATTACAAGGATTATATGCAAAGAATATTCCGTAGTTGTATAGTAGAGTGGCTTGTACAAAGTACCAATTCTCCAGAGCAGGGCTGAGTTAATGGTAGCTTTTATGATTGTGTTTTACAGACAAAGGAAAAGCGACTCAGTGATTTCTGCTGTGGAGATGCTTAAAATCAACTTGGCTCCCTACTGAAGCAGGCCAACAATCTGTCTCTGGAATCACTGCCTTGGTGAGTCCCATTTACCGACAGAAGGGTCCCCTCTCCCTAAGTGTTGTCGGGTGAAAAACAAACTCAAATCTATCCTAGAAACAGGACCTTAATCCTTGCCAAAGTTCTCCATGTTCCCCCACTCCCTCAGTTGCCTCTCTTCATTAGAACACCAACAATATTGAAATATAAGTAGTCCAGATTAAATTTGAGTCCAGTTCCTTCCTCCTAAGCTCTCTTATGCCCTTCTCAAGATGCCTTTTATCCAATCAAATTCATGACTCTACTTACCTCTATAGTTAAGTGCTCACCTCTTGAGCATGTTCTAAAATACTTGGATCTGGGAAGAAAAATGAAAAACAACTTTAAAAATCACAATTAACTCCCCAACCAAATTAACATAGTGGTATTAAAAGCACTTCCTGAAAAGAAACTTTAAATTCTCTAAAATACATTTACAAAAAAGAATAACCAATCTCACTTAAGAATGTATATATTCTAAATTTTTAAACTTCCTTATGAGTTTGTCTAGTCAACCAAAATTTCCTTTTATTGGTATTAGTATCTACTAAACCTGTAATAAATTAATTGGCTATTATTACCAAACAGAACAAAATACAATTAGATCTTAAAATTTATCTCAGTAATTTTACTCTATCAAGATAAATGTTGATATAAAGTCGATACACAAAAATCAACAACCTTTGTATACACAGACAATGCCACAGCTGAGAAAGAACTTCTAAGATCAATCCCATTCACGATAGCTACCAAAAAAAAAAAAAAAATCAAATGCCTTGGAATAAATTTAACCAAGGCTGTCAAAGATCTCTACAATGAGAATTACAAAGCATTAAAGAAAGAAATAGAAGATACAAAATAAATGGAAAAGTCTTCCATGTTCATGGTTTGGAAGAATCAATATAATCAAAATGTCCATTCTTCCTAAAGCAATTTATAGATTCAATGCATATCAATCAAAATACCAAAGACATTCTTCTCAGACCTAGAAAAAATGATGCTGAAATTCATATGGAGGCATAGGAGACCTCAAATAGCTAAAGCAATCTTGTACAACAAAAACAAAACCAGAGGCATCACAATACCAGATTTCAAGACACACTACAAGGCAGTTATAATCAAAACAGCCTGGCAGTGGTACAAAAACAGATGGTTAGACCAATGAAACAGAATAGAAATGCCAGAAATCAATCCAAGCATCTACAACCAACTTATATTTGACTAATGAGCTAAAACCAATCCCTGGAGCAAGGACAGTCTCTTCAATAAATGGTGCTGGGAAAACTGGATTTCTACGTGCAGAGGCATGAAGCAAGACCCCTACCTTACACAAAAATCCATTCAAAATGGATTAAAGACCTAAATCTATGACCTGATACCATCCAATAATTAGAGAACATTGGGGAAACCCTGCAAAATATTGGCACATACAAAGGGTTCTTGGAAAAGACCCCAGAGGCATGGGTAGTCAAAGCCAAAATTAACTAATGGGATTACACCAAATTGAGAAGTTTCTGTACTGCAAAACAAACAGGAAAGTGAAGAGGCAACTGACAGAATGGGAGAAAATATTTGCAAATTATGCAACTGATAAAGGATTAATAACCTACAACAACAAAATAAACAACCCAGTGAAGAAATGGGCAAAGGACTTAAACAGACATTTTTCAAAAGAGGAAATCCTTAGGCCAGCGCCGCGGCTCACTAGGCTAATCCTCCGCCTTGTGGCGCCGGCACCCCGGGGTTCTAGTCCTGGTCGGGGTGCCGGATTCTGTCCCGGTTGCCCCTCTTCCAGGCCAGCTCTCTGCTGTGGCCCAGGAGTGCAGTGGAGGATGGCCCAAGTGCTTGGGCCCCGCACCCCATGGGAGACCAGGATAAGTACCTGGCTCCTGCCATCGGATCAGCGCGGTACGCTGGCCGTGGCGGCCTCTCTCACTGTCCACTCTGCCTGTCAAAAAATAAAATAAATTAAAAAAAAAAAAAAAACTAAAAAGCCGGCGCCGTGGCTCAATAGGCTAATCCTCCACCTTGCGGCGCCGGCACACCGGGTTCTAGTCCCGGTTGGGGCGCCGGATTCTGTCCCGGTTGCCCCTCTTCCAGGCCAGCTCTCTGCTATGGCCCGGGAGTGCAGTGGAGGATGGCCCAAGTGCTTGGGCCCTGCACCCCATGGGAGACCAGGATAAGTACCTGGCTCCTGCCATCGGATCAGCGCGGTACGCTGGCCGTGGCGGCCTCTCTCACTGTCCACTCTGCCTGTCAAAAAATAAAATAAATTAAAAAAAAAAAAAAAACTAAAAAGCCGGCGCCGTGGCTCAATAGGCTAATCCTCCACCTTGCGGCGCCGGCACACCGGGTTCTAGTCCCGGTTGGGGCGCCGGATTCTGTCCCGGTTGCCCCTCTTCCAGGCCAGCTCTCTGCTATGGCCAGGGAGTGCAGTGGAGGATGGCCCAGGTGCTTGGGCCCTACACCCCATGGGACACCAGGAAAAAGCACCTGGATCCTGGCTCCTGCCATCGGATCAGTGCGGTGCGCCGGCTGCAGCGGCGGCCATTGGAGGGTGAACCAATGGCAAAAGGAAGACCTTTCTCTCTCTGTCTCTCTCTCTCACTGTCCACTCTGCCTGTCAAAAAATTTAAAAAAAAAAAAAAAAACTAAAAAAAAAAAAGAGGAAATCCAAATGGCCAACAGGCACATGAAAAAATGCTCAGGATCACTAGCCATCAGGGAAAGGAAATGCAAATCAAAACCACAATGAGGTTCCACCTCACCCCAGTTAGAATGGCTTTCATACAGAAATCAACAAATAACAAATCCTGGTGAGGATGTGGGGAAAAAGATACCGTAATCCACTGTTGGTGGGAATGTAAACTGATAAAACCACTATGAAAGACAGTTTGGAGATAACTCAAAAATCTGAATATAGACCTGCCATATGACCCAGCCATCACATTCCTGGGAATTTACCCAAGGGAAATGAAAACAGCAAATAAAAGAGCTGTCTGTATCTCAATGTTTATTGTAGCTCAATTCACAATAGCTAAGACATGGAATCAACCTAAATGCCTGTCAATGGAAGACTGGATAAAGAAATTATGGGGTATGGCCTCGGGTGATTACTGAAGTCATAAATAAACAACAGGAGTCGCTGTACACTTACTCCCCATGTAGGATCTCTGTCCTTAATGTGTTGTATTATGAGAATTAATGGTAAAACTAGTCTTCAAACAGTACTTTAAACATTGTGTGTCTGTGTGGATGCAAACTGTTGAAATCTTTACTTAGTATATACTAAGTTGATCTTCTGTATATACAGATTATTAAAAAGGAATCTTAATGAAGAATGGGATGGGAGAAGGAGTGGGAAATGAGATGGTTTGCAAGTGGGATGGTGGTTATGGGCGGAAAAGCCGCTATAATCCAAAAGTTGTACTTTTGAAATTTATATTTATTAAATAAAGACTTCTAAAAAATAAATAAATAAATAAATCTTAAAAAAGTAATACAATAAAAAAGCTTTAAAAAATAGAAATCATGGGATATGTACTCTATGGAATACTACACAGAGGTTAAAAAAAATGAAATCCAGTCATCTGCAACAATATAGATGCAACTGGAAATCATCATGCTTAGTGAAATATGCCAGTCCCAAAGAGACAAATACCATTTGTTCTTCCTAATCTGTGATAACTAATAGAGCACCTAAAAGGAAATCTGTTGAAGTGAAATTGACATTTTGAGAAGCAATGACTTGAACAGCCCTTTTGTCTTGACTGTCGAGGAACAGTTTTCTTTTTCTTTTTTTTTTTTTTTTTCTTAATGGAGAATGGAGCTGGGAATAGGAGAGAGAAAAGGACATGGGGTGGGAGTAGAGGTGGGAGGGCAGGCATGGTGGGAAGAATCATTATATTCCTAAAGTTGTACTTATGAAATTTGTGCTTATTAAATAAAAGGTTTCTTTGGGAAAAAAAATAATATGTTACAACAAAACTATGCATTTGAATAGAATAAACCAATTTCAGCAGCAAAAAAAAAGAGATAAATGTTAAAAATACTTAAGTATTGTAACATATAAGAGTATGTTCCCAATTTTGTTAAACATACACAAAATATCAAGAATCTAAAAGGATATATACTGCAATATGCTAACAGCAGTTATCTTTGGATGGTGAGATCTTATATCTTTATATGATGCTTTTTATTTTCTCTTTATGCCCTCACAAATAAAGAAAAACAAGGCATATGCTTATACATGTCAGCCAATAACTTTTCCATATAAGGGCAAATATTGACTTTTATTTTAATTATTTTCTTCTGCTCTTATATATAGGCAAATAAGCATATTCTGTACTGTAAAGTTAAGTATACAATCCCACTACCACAGTATCCGCGTCAGTCTAGAACAGAGTCACTCAAACCCCTTCCTTGGGAAGAGTTGGAGATAAGGATTTCCACCCATAATGTGTTTCCTGTAATAGCTGCCGAAACTGATGGAGAGGACTCCTCCCCTCCCCAACAGGGATCCTAAACTCACATTGAGGGTGCCCAAAGCACTCCTTTAGTAAATGGCGAGACTCCTGGGATTAGAAAGGTCAAGAATCCTTTGTATTATGTATATATGTGTATACCGAGAGGAATGTCAGGTTTAGTCAAAGAAAATGCCATATAATTATAACTGAAGATAAAAATAGCAATAAAATCATAGGTGTTATTTTCCCTGCTACAATCTTTATCTACAGATAAAAATAAAGCAATTTTATTGCCCATTAAGAGATCACTGGGGAAAGAAAAGAATTTGGTATTATTACTCCAAAGACCTCATGGAACAAATCCAATATAAATGTAATATTATCAATCCTGTAACCATTCACTCTCCTTTCTCAATATAAACAGAAATAAGCCAAACCTTTCAGTAATAATGTATTCTGGTATCAGGTTTCCTGCTTACAGCTATAGGCTTCTCTCCCTGTAGTCATCACTCTCTTCCCTAAATGAGGAATCTGTGTTTGATTAAGCTGTTTCCTCTTTCAGGCCTAGTGAGTGGTACAGCTGACTAGTGACTTGAAGTTTAGTAACATCAAGGACCTAAATATAAGCCACCAGCATGACTTCACTCCTGAAGCAAAGCCTAAAGCTAAGTACAATGATTGTCCAAACCAAGGAACATACCTGCTGCAAATACATTTATATCAGATGGCAGAACACTGTGTTCTGTAGCTAACTTTAGTAGACACTAAAGATGCTCTCTGCTGTAAATGTCTTTCCTGTCCCATCCATCCCCATTCAGTGACTTGAGGACAATCATAATCTTACACGACTGACTCCCTGATTATCTGACCAAGCTACACCACAGTCATCCCTAAGATCCCTTTTGTGGGGCTCAGCGTTATACAGAAACTGAGCAGGGAGACAAAATCCACCCCATTCCTCATGGCGCTAGGGAACTGCTGGACTAACTCCAACGATCTGTAATGAGAGGCATGAGATCATCTGAAAGAGAGTAGTGCTCAAGCAGTCTTAAAGTCAGTCAATAGGACAAGTTTCATCTCTGCCTTGCTCATGGTCTACTGAGAAAACTAACATAATAAATTCCACCTTTTGTCTAAGTTTGATCTGGGCTTCTGTCCCTACAACCAAAGTTGTGACTAATAAATAAGTTTAAGTGATAAAATGGCAAATGAGCAAATTAAGTAATAACAATTGTGGGGAGCAACTCGGACTAGACTGTTACTGGAATTAAGACTTATTCTATGCATCTGCTCTCCCACAATATGGCGCTGGGAGAGGAGGAACCAGCTTCTACACAGCTGCCTCCAGTTCAACCAACAAGCTGCAGGACCTGCTTCTGATTGGAGGAGAGCAGCGAACTCGGCGTGTGGGTAGCAGAGTTGGGATTGGTGGAAGAGGACTATAAAGGAGGAGAGAGACAACATGCACCAGGAACATCTATCTGAAGGAACACCTGTGCAGCCCCCGAGAGAGCCGGCCGGGGTGTGCCGCTCCCCCGTGGAAGTGGGGAAAGTGGCAGGGGGAACTGCCCTTCCACGGAGGTGGAAGGGTCGGTAGCCAACCCGGGAAGAACCAGCAGCAAACCTGGGAAGGGCCGAGCAGACAAAAGAACAGTGCAGGGTCTTGTGTCGTTGCTCCACGAAGAGGGGGAGCGACATAATGGTGCCGTGACTCGGATATGAAGCCTAGGCAGGGTTTAGTGTCGTTCCTCCATGAAGAGGGGGAGCGACAAACAATGAATAATTAGAATAGAAGATAAGCAGAAAGCAAAATAAACTGGGAAGATTTCAGGAATTTCATTACAAAACAATTTCCCTTTGTGGCCAGCACTGTGGTGTATAAAACTGTTGCTGGTAACACTGGTATTCCATATGAGTGTCAGTTCTTGTCCTGGTTGCTTCACTTATGATCCAGCTCCCTGCTAATGGCCTGGAAAAAGCAATGGAAGATGGCCCAAGCGTTTGGGCCCTTGACACCCATGTGGGAGACCCAGATAAAGCTCCTGGCTTTTGCTTGGACCAGTGCTCACCACTGTGGCCATCTGGGGAGTGAAGTAGCAGATGAAAGATCTCTCACTATCTTTCTTACTAACCAAATAAATCTTTTTTTTTTTTTTAATAGAATCTCTCCTTAAGATGGATCAGGTTGAGACCATGTTCACAAAGGATATATATTACTGATTCCTACTACCATAAACACTCACATTATACTGACAGATTACAATAAATATTCAATTTCATAATCTCAGGGGCAACATTTTTATTAGAGGAGTTTTATCTGGGATTTATCTGAAAAGAAGAAACACTGTGACACACACACAAACATATCTTTATGAATGCAGGATGTCTTTTTGGTGCTTATATTTAACACTGCTAATGCCTAATTAGAACCCCTAGACATGTACAGTAAGCATTAAATTCAATTGTTGATACTTTGCAACTTTTAGCCACATAGAAAGTAGTTTTTTCACTTATTTTTCTCATTTTTCTATTTCTGATACATATTTTTAAAGTTGTTTAGGAAGTCACCTGTTTGAACATACCATTTCAGAGTTCTATTACTTAAAAAGTAAATGAAAAGAAATTAAAACTAATTTCTTTCCATAGTACTACATATGTAAATTTAGATTATAACTCTTAAAAATTTGTTTGAAAGGCAGAAAGAAACAGGCAGAAGGTAAGCATCCATCTGCTGATTCACTCTACCAATATCCTTAACAGTCAAGGCTGGGCCAAGCTGAAGCCAGGAGCCAACTACTCAATCTAGTTCTCCTACATGAGTGGCAGGACCCAACTACTTGAGCTACAACCTGCTGCCTCCCAAGAGTGTACATTAGCAGAAATTTAGAATCAGAAATGGAACAGAGTCTCAAACCTAGGCACTCTTATATGGGTTGTCTGTGTCCCAAGTGACATGTTAACTGCTATGCCAAATACCAACTCCTGTTTTATATTTTGGTAAGAATATTTAACAATAAAACCCAAATATGTCCTTATCCTTATCTCAACTTGCATCTCTAATCACTAAGAACTTTAAAAAATTTAACTACATGCTATTAATATACATCATTAAAATAATTCCTTGGTATCTAAAATCTAGTCCAGCAAGCATTTTAATTTCCCTGATTATTCTTATACAAAATTTGCTCAATTCAAACAAGAGTGACACTCTTATGTTTTCTTATTAGACTTCTTAAACCACTTCCAATTTGTAACTTACTTCCCCTGAAACATTGTCTTTTTTCATGTGTTGATTTGTTGGGAGAAAATGTGTCACCTGTGCTGCAGAATTTCTCAATTTCTGTATTTGGCCAATATTTTTCTCTTGAAGTTTCACTTTCCCTCTACCCTCTGTGTTTTCTGAAAATGGCACTTTGATTTAGAGGCTTGATTATACTGAGTTCAATTTCTGAAGACAAGAATTCTTCCTATGTAGTATTTATTTTTGAATCAAATCACAAAGAAATATATTGTTCTCTGAAGGTGCAGATAGTGTCAATTTAATCCATCAATCTTAAAGTTTCACAGCCTTTTATTAAAAAAAAAAGATTTTATTTATTTTATTTGAAAGGCAGAGTTAGAAAGAGGAGAAGGTAGAGCAGGGAAGATCTTTCATCTGCTGGTTTACTCCCCAAATGTCTATAATGGCTGGAGCTGGGCTAGGCTGAAGCCCAGGAGCAAGGAGCTTCTTCTGGGGTGCCCATGTGGGAACAGGGGCCTAAGGACTTGGGCCATCTTCTGCTGCTTTCCCAGGTGCATTAGCAGGGAGCTGGATCAGAGGTGGAGCAGCTGAGACTTGAACAGGCAACCACATGGGATGCGGCATTGTTGGCAGCAGCATAACCCCTTTCACTACAGCACTGGCCCTCCACAACCTTTCACCAAATGGTTTTAGCAGCCATTGATAATCAGTACTCATATCCATCATTTTGTTAGAGGGTAAAAATTGTGATTTTCTATAATTCCTTTAAGAATTTATTAGCTCTATAAGAACTTCCCTGGAGGATCCTGAACACATGATCTGACATATACCTTACAAGGTCAATTAGGATAGTGCGAGAAGAAAGATGGTGGATTAGGGAGCAACATGCTTCACTGGGCTAAGGATCAACAGTGAAAAAAGGAAAAATGTGTAGAAGGCACAACCCCAGGGTAAAATTGGAGAGAACACTGCACGGGAAGCCCCACGGAAAAAGGTGAACTGTGTGAACCTGTGTGTGAATGGTGCTGACGAGCAGCACACTTGAGAGTGGAGCAGCAGTGGCATAAAGCCAAAGCTGGCTACACATTGGAGACAGAGGTGAGGCTAGCTGCAGCGACCCATGGCATTAGAGCCAGAGGGTGAATGTGGTGTGGGTCCAGACTGGAGCCCTAGGGGCTGTGGTTACCTGCAGACCCAGTGGAAGTGGAGGGGGATGATTGATTCCCATTCCCCCGTCCCTGCATTGCCCCAGAACAATGCCTTTTGCCTGGCTGGGATAGGGCAGGCACCATTTTGGAATAGGGCAGCAGCAGCTTTGGAAGCATTTGGGTCCACGTATGGCAGTTGGCTGAGATGTAACTCCTGTTTAACAGTGCTGGTGGCAGTGGAGAAAAGGCAGCAGTGTTCAGCCAGTGGCTCCAGTGTGGGCATGTGAACTAGAGATTCTTGCGGAGGGAACAGGTTTAAGCATCCCATAGTCTTTAAGCCTGGCTGGGAAGTGGCTTGGAGGCTACGTGGAACAGCAAGGCGCTCACACCCACAGCCTCTCAGGGTCAAAATGCTAAGGTAGATCTGCTTCTCTATTGATGGACAGACTGACAGGGCAGAGAGAAACCTCTGGCCACAGTGCCTATGAGAGCCTAGTGTACTGAGGCCTGGGAGACTCAGCAGTTACATGAGAAAGGGGAAAGTGCAGCTGTGTAGTGAATTCTGCCACACCTACGTTGGGTGTTGCCCTAGAAACTTGACCCACCGTAGGGCATTGACTAGAACTCCCAGGCCACACCTACCACACACCTTTTGGTAGTCACTGAAAAAGCAGACATTCCACTACACCACAGAAGCAGAGCCCTAAGATAAAAGCCATCAGAAGAAAAACAAAAACAACTCCACAGATGCCTAAAATAAAACCAGAAATACAAGAAATAAGAAGAAGGAAAATACCATGACCCACACAAAGGAACACAGATCAGGTACAAATGAAATCCAAAATACATAAACAGAACTATTTATGAAAACAGGGCAGGGCAAAGTTGGTACTTAACAATAGTCACACTGAATGTAAATGGCCTCAACTCTCCAGTTAAAAGACACAGAATAGCTGAATGGATTAAAAAAGAAAACTCATCTATTTGCTGCCTACAAGAAACACATCTTACCAACAAAGATGCATGCAGACTAAAAGTGAAAGGATGGAAAAAGATAATCTATGCTAACAGAAACCAAAAAAGAGCTGGTGTAGCCATCCTGATATCAGACAAAATAGACTAACCCAAAAACCATTAAAAGAGACAAAGAAGAAAACTATATAATGATTAAAGGATCAATTCAACAAGAAGATGTGGCTATTATAAGTGTATATGCACCTTTTTACAGGGTACTTGGCTATTAAAAAGAAATGTTAGGCCAGTTCTGCAGCTCACTAGGCTAGTCCTCCGCCTACAGCGCCAGCACTCCGGGTTCTAGTCCCAGTTGGGGCACCGGATTCTGTCCCGGTTGCTCCTCTTCCAATCCAGCTCTCTGCTGTGGCCTGGGAGTGTAGTGGAGGATGGCCCAGGTCCTCGGGCCCTGTACCCACATGGGAAACCAGGAGGAAGCACCTGGTTCATGGCTTTGGGTCGACACAGCGCACCAGCCGCACTGTGCCGGGCATAGCAGCCACTTGGGAGGTGAACCAATGGAAAAAGGAAGACCTTTCTCTCTGTGTGTCTCTCTCACTGTCTAACTCTACCTGTCAAAAAAAAAAAAAAAAAAAAGAAAGAAAGAAAGAAATGTTAAAGGATTTAAAGGGTATCGGGGGAAAACCACTCCCTATATTCCTAAAGCTGTACCTATGATAGTTGTATTCATTAAATAAAAGCTTTCTAAAAAAAAAAGTATAGTATGAAATAAATGATGTGAATTATTAACGTAAAAGAAAAAAATATTAGAAATAAAGAATTCAATAGACCAAATAAAAAATGTGATAGAAATTCTCAACAGCAGCCTAGGTGAGGCAGAAGAAAGAATATCTGAACTAGAAGACAAATCTTTGGAAATCTTACAATCAGAAAAAAAAAAAAAGAAAATAGAAAACTTAAAAATAGTATTGGAGATCTATGGGATACTATCAAATGACCCAACACACAAGTCTTGGGAGTTCCTAAAGGTGCAGAGAGAATGGACTAGAAAATCTATTTAATGAAATAATTACAGAAAACTTCCCCAATATGGAGAAGGAAAGGGTCACCAAAGTAGAGGAAGCACATAGAACCTCTAAAATACATGACCAGAAAAGATCTTCACCATGCCACACTGTAGTCAAACTTTTAGTATCTCAAACATAAAGATACTAAAATGTGCATGAAAGAGAGGCCAGATTTCTTTCAGAGGATCTCCAATCAGACTCACAGCTGACTTCTCATCAGAAACCCTACAGGCTAATAGCAAGATATAGCCCAAGTCTTAAAAGAAAAAAATTGTCAAACAGAATACTATACCCCACAAAGCTCACATTCATGCATGAGGTGAAATAAAGACCTTACATAACAAACAGAAATTAAAAGAATTTGTAGCCACTAGTCCAGTCTTACAAAAGATGCTTAGGGGTGTGCTACACATAGAAACACAGAAAGATAGCCATCATTATGAAAGAATTAGATGGCAGAAAACCCCCTAATAGAAGCCCAAAAGAAATCCAAAATAAATAATAGAAATATCTAGGGAAAAACGGCAGGGCAAAATCATTACTTATCAATAATCACCTTGAATGTAAATGGCCCCAACTCTCCAGTTAAAAGATTCAGACTGACAGAATGGATTGAAAAACAAGACCCATCTATTTGCTGCTTAGAAGAAACATAGCTCACCAACAAAGATACATGCAGACTGAAAGTGAAAGGATAGAAAAATATAATCCATGCTAACAGAAACCAAAAAAGAGCTGGTGTTGCCATCCTAATATCAGATAAAATAGACTTTAACATAAAATCTGTTAAAAGAGACAAAGAAGGGCACTACGTAATGATTAAGGGATGAATTCAACAAGAAGATGCAATCATAATAAATATATATGTACCCATTTATAGGGCACCTGGCTATTTAAAAGAAATGTTAATGGACCTAAAGGGAGACATAGATTCCAATACAGTAGTAATGGGGGACTTCAATACCCTACTCTCAGCAATGGGTAGATCAACCAGACAGAAAATCACCAAGTAAACAAAAGAGATAATCAATACTATAGACCAAATGGGCCTAATGGATATCTACAGAACCTTTCACCCCATAGTGGCAAATACACATTCTTCTCATCAGTACATTTCTCTGGGAAAGACCACATGCTAAGCCACAAAGCAAGTCTCAGCAAATTCAAAAAAATCAAAATCATTCCATGCATCTTCTCTGACCACAATGGAATGAAGCTGGAAATCAACAACTCAAGAACCTCTGGCTCATATACAAACATATGGAGATTGAACAACATGCCCTTGAGTGAACAGTGGGTAATAGAATAAATCAAAAGAGAAATAAAAAAATTTATAGAAACAAATGAAGATGACAACACAACATATCAAAATGTACAGGGTACTGCAAAAACAGTGCTAAGAGGGAAGTTTGTAGCAATCAGTGCCTACATGAAGAAATTGTAAAGGTACCAAATAAATGAGCTATCAATGTATCTCAAAGGACTAGAAAAACAATAACAAGCCAAACTTAAAATTAGTAGGAGAAAAGAAATAATTAAAATTAGAGAAGAAATAAACAAAATTAAAACAAAAATCAGTGAAATGAAGAGCTGGGTTTTTGAAAAAAAAAAAATAAAGAAAATTGACAAATAATTGGCACAACTAACCAAAGAAGGAGAAGACCCAAATCAATAAAACCAGGGACAAAAAAGGAAATATAACAATAGACATCACAGAAATAAAAAAAATCACCAGAAACTACTAAAAAGAGCTATATTCCAACAAATTAAGAAACCTATAAGAAATGGATAGATTCTTAGAAACATAAACCTACCAAAATTGAGTCATGAAGATATAGAGAACTTAAACAGAAAAATAACCAAGACAGAAATTGTATCAGTAATAAAGACCCTCCCAACAAAGAAAAGCCCAGGACCAGATGGCTTCACTGCTGAATTCTACCACACTTTTAAAGAAGAACTAATTCCAATTCTTCTCAAGCTATTTGAAACAACTGAAAGGGAAGGAACCCTCCCAAACTCCTTTTATGAAGCCTGTATCACCTTAATACCTAAACCTGAAAAAGACACAACAGAGAAAGAGAACTATAGACCATTGAACACAGATGCAAAAATCCTCAACAAATACTAGCTTGAATCCAACAACACATAAGAAAAATCAGACACTCAGACCAAATGGGATTTATCCCTGGTATGCAGGGATGGTTCAACCTTCGCCAATCAATGTGATACATCACATTAACAAATTGAAGAAAAAAAAATCATATGATCAACTTAATAGATGCAGAGAAAGCATTTGATAAAATACAGCATCCTTTCATGATGAAAACCTTAAGCAAAATGGGGATGGAAGGAACATTCCTCAAGATAATCAAGGCAATATATAACAAACCCATAACCAGAATCCTACTGAATAGGGAAAAACTGAAAGAATTCCTCCTAAGATCCAGAACTAGACAAGGATGCCAACTCTTACCATTGCTATTCAACATAGTCCTGATAGGTTTAACTGGAGAATTAGGCAAGAAAAAGAAATCAAAGAGATACAAATTGGGAAGGAGGAAGTCAAACTATCCCTATTTGCAGATGACATGATTATATATATATAGGGGCTCCAAAAGACTCCCCTTAGAGACTATTGGAACACACAGAAGAGTTTGGGCCAGCGCCGTGGCTCAATAGACTAATCCTCCGCCTTGCGGCGCCGGCACACTGGGTTCTAGTCCCGGTCGGGGCACCAGATTCTGTCCCGGTTGCCCCTCTTTCAGGCCAGCTCTCTACTATGGCCCGGGAGTGCAGTGGAGGATGGCCCAAGTGCTTGGGCCCTGCACCCGCATTGGAGACCAGGAGAAGCACCTGGCTCCTGCCGTTGGATCAGCGCGGTGCGCTGGCAGCAGCGCGCCGGCCACGGTGGCCATTGGAGGGTGAACCAATGGCAAAAGGAAGACCTTTCTTTCTGTCTCTCTCTCTCACTGTCCACTCTGCCTGTCAAAAAAAATAAAAAAAAAAAAGAGTTTGGTAAAGTGGCAGGATAGAAAATCAATACAAAAAAATCAATAGCCTTTGTATACACAAAGAATGTTACAGCTGAGAAAGAGCTTTTAAGATAGCTCCAAAAAGAATCAAATATCTTGGAATAAATTTAACCAAGGATGTCAAAGATCTCTATCATGAAAATTACAAAACCCTAAAGAGAGAATTAGAATATATTTAAAACTGGAAAAATCTACCATATTCATGGACTGGAAGAATCAACATCATCAAAATGTCCATATTACCAAGAGCAATTTTACAGATTCAATGGAATCCCAATCAAAATACTAACAACATTCTTTGCAGATCTAGAAAAAAATGATGCTAAAATTCATATGGAAACAAAAGAGACCCTGAGTAGCTAAAGCAATCTTACACAACAAAAACAAAGCTGGAGGCATCAAATTCCAAATTTCAAGACATACTGCAGGGCAATTATAATCAAAACAGCCTGATAATGGCACAAATATAGGCATGTAGCCCAACGGAACAGAATAGAAACTACAGAAATCAACCCTATGCATTCACAGCAAAACTTTTCTTTGATAAAGGAGATAAAATTAACACATGGAGCAGGGACAGTCTCTTTAACAACTGGAACTGTGAAAACTGGATCTTCACATGCATAAGTATGAAACTAGACGCCTACCCTACACTTACACAAAAAGCCACTCAAAACGGATCAAAGACCTAAATCTTTTTTTTTTCTTTTTTCTTTTGGACAGGCAGAGTTAAACAATGAGAGAGAGAGAGGCAGAGAGAAAGGTCTTCCTTCCACTGGTTCACCCCCCAAATGGCCACTACAGCCAGCGCGCTGTGCCGATCCGAAGCTAGGACCCAGGTGTTTCCTCCTGGTCTCCCATGCAGATGCAGGGCCCAAGGACTTGGGCCATCCTCCACTGCCCTCCCGGGCCACAGCAGAGAGCTGGACTACAAGAGGAGCAACCGAGACAGAATCTGGTGCCCCAACCAGGACTAGAGGATTAACCAAGTGAGCCGTGGTGCCGGCCTCAAAGACCTAAATCTACTACCTGATATCACCAAAGAATTAGCATGGGGGAAACACTACAAGACATTAGCATAGGCAAAGACTTCTTGGAAAAGTCCCTAAAAGTGCAGGGAATCAAAGCCACAATTGACAAATGGGATTACATTAATCTTGAAGCTTCTGCATTGCAAAAGAAACACTCGGCAAAGTGAAGAGACAACTGACAGAATGGGAGAAAATATTTGCAAACTACACAGCTGATCAAGGGTTAACATCCAAAATATATAGAGTTCAAGAAATTCAACAACAAAACAAACGACCCAGTAAAGAAATGGGCAAAAGATTTAAATAGGCATTTTTCAAGAGAGGAAATTAAATGACCCACAGACACTTGTGAAAATGCTCAGGATCACTAGCTATAAGGGAAATACAAATCAAAACCACAACAAGGTTTCGCCTGACTCCAGTTAGAATGGCTTGTGTACAGATATCATCAAATGACAAATGCTGGTGAGCACGTGGGGAAAAAGGTACCCTGCTCCACTGTTTGTGGGAATGTAAACTGGTGCAACCACTGTGGAAGACAGTATTGAGATACCTCAGGAATCTGAATACAGACCTACCATATGATCCAGCCATCCCACTCCTGGAAATCTATCCAAACCAAAAGAAATCAGTATATGAAAGAGTTATCTGTACCCCTATGTTCACTGAAGCACAATTCACAATAGCAAAGCTATGGAATCAATCCAGATGTCCACCAACTGTTGACTGGATAAAGAAATTATGGTATATATACACTATGGAGTAATACTCAACTATAAAAAAAAAAAAGAAGAAGAAATTCTTTCTTTCTCAAAAAGATGGTCACAACTGGAATCTAGAATACTTAGTGAAAGAAACCAATCCCCAAAAGATACCCATCATACATTTCCCTTGATCTAACTAATACCTGAAATGTAATATATTGGCATGAAACAGACATCTTGAGATTCGGTGATTGTTTATAGTCCTTGTCTCTTCCATTGCGGAACAGTGTTTTGTTCAGTTTTGTTCTGTTTTGTTTTCTTTTTCTTCATACTATTAGTTAAATTCCATTACTTAAAGTAGGGTTAAGGCCGGCGCCGTGACTCAATAGGCTAATCCTCCACCTTGCGGCGCCGGCACACCGGGTTCTAGTCCCGGTCGGGGCGCCGGATTCTGTCCCGGTTGCCCCTCTTCCAGGCCAGCTCTCTGCTATGGCCAGGGAGTGCAGTGGAGGATGGCCCAGGTGCTTGGGCCCTGCACCCCATGGGAGACCAGGAAAAGCACCTGGATCCTGGCTCCTGCCATCGGATCAGCGCGGTGCGCCGGCTGCAGCGGCGGCCATTGGAGGGTGAACCAACGGCAAAGGAAGACCTTTCTCTCTGTCTCTCTCTCTCTCACTGTCCACTCTGCCTGTCAAAAATAAAAAAAAAAAAAAAAAAAAAAAAAAAGTAGGGTTAAAATATGACCATTAATTAGAAAATAGATCATGGTAAAAATTAAGAATAGACATCTGAAGGGGAGGGGAGGAAGGGCTGGAGTGTTGGGGGAGGGAGGATTGGGAGGAGAATCCCACTGTATTCCTAAATCTGTATATATGAAATTAGTATAACTTAAACAAAATTAAATAAAAAAATAAATAAAAGGTCAATTAGAAATCTATTGTAGGGGCCGACACTATGGTGTAGCGGGTAAAGCCGCCACCTTCAGGGCCAGCATCCCTTATGGGTGCAGGTTTGTGTCCCAGCTGCTCCACTTCAGATCCAGCTCTCTGCTATGGCCTGGAAAAGCAGTGGAAGATGGCCCAAGTCCTTGGGCCCCTGTACTGGTGTGGGGAAACCTGGAGAAAGCTCTTGGATCCTGGCTTCGGATCAGAGCAGCTCCACCCACTGCGGCCAACTGGGGAATGCACCGGTGGATGGATGACCTCTCTCTCTCTCTCTCTGTCTCTCCTTTTCTCTCTGTGTAATTCTTTCAAATAAATAAATAAATCTTAAAAAAAAAAAAAGGAATCTATTGTATACTGTATAGAAGACAAATGATGATGCCTTGGATCACAGTAATATAATAACAGTGGACATAATGAAAAGCAGTATTGCAGAATTTGTTAATATATTAGATGTAGGGATGTGAGTACAAAGGGAGAACCAAGGGAGGCCTCCCAAGTTTGTGGCCTAGAGAATTAGAATAATAGAGTTGCCATTTATCAAGATGAGGAAGTTTGGGAAAAGAGCAGCTTTGTTTTTAGATGCCTTGAGATTGACATTCATATAGCATCTGGGTGAGAACTCAGTATTCAAATTCCTGATCTATAACATTAACATAAGTAACAGTCCAAAAACCCCTTTAGAGTACTTTAACTAAGTCTGGGGCTACTTCTCAACTCAGATCAGTAAAAGCACTTTCTAGTCCTCCTTTCTTCAAACCCAGGTAATTCACTTTATTTTATTTTCCTAACCCAGGGAACAACAGCAGTGGACAAGGATACTATGTCAGCATTTTTTTCCCTCCCACACATTTTTCATGTTACTACCAATACATACATATGATTACCAAAATCAAAGTACAGCCTATTGATGGAGAAAGACTGGAAATGCAGGAAACAAAATAGTAAAACCTAAACAACATACAATGGTCAGTTGCCTTAACATGCTAAGTTATCTTAAGGAAACAGAATAGCTCTTAGACATTAAGGCTGAAAAGAAATGGAAGGAAGTTGACTTTATACATAAAGATTGTGTTAAGTAGAGGAAATGAAAGAGCAGAAAACAGGGAAGGAAACATTCTGGGTTCATCCAAACCTTGTCTGTAGAAGAGTTCCATTTCAAGAAACTGAGCTATCTTGTCACAGTGGCAGGTAGTATTCCAGGGTGACAGGTTATCAGAATTATATCACTGCTTCCCTTGTTCTGAATGTATATTCACCAAGCAGCTCCCATCCCATTATTCTTTACTCATAGCAAATGATTGCCCCTACCCAAAGATATAATAACTTCTTTCCCATTCTTCGCAGCCGCTAGTATTCAAATATAGTTTCTTGACACTTGTGTTTCTCATTTTACATTAATAAACTAATAAATTAATAAACTGGCCTTCTAGCTTCCTATATTTGACCCAGTGAGGCTGAAGGAGACAGCCTGATCACTAATATGATTGCCCAAACAAAATTATTATATTAATGGGAAAGCAAAAGTAGTTACAGGAAAAAAAAAATCACAGGAATTCACGTAATCAGGTTTCCTAAGTCCTGTGTATTAGTATTTATTATAGTATACAGGTGCTGATTGAGAGCACTAAATGAAATTTTAGTTATGTATATGATAGCACCATTAAAAAAAAAGCTGAAACAGAGAGAGACAGAGGTTGGATCATGATCTAAAAGTAGAAATCTTCAATGAAAGTTTACTCTTGAAAGACAGAAAGCAAAATGAGTAAAAGCAATAACATCTACTGTAAAAGCCTACTCTTGGTTACTGCTAGTTTAGAGAAATAATAAGAGCAACTTGTCATTTTTAAATGGCAGAAAAACAGCATTTAATTGACTTATGTTTGCAACTACATAGGATGTTATAAAAGCTAAAATCATAAGGTATTATTATAATGAAGAGGAGAGAGTTAGACTTATTATCTATAATGGGCCAGGGATTGAGCTTAGGCTTTATATTTGTTTCATATACATTTCCTTTTTTTTTTTTTAAGATTTATTTATTTGAAAGTCAGAGTTACACAGAGAAAGGAGAGGCAGAAAGAGACAGAGAGAGAGAGAGAGAGAGAGATCTTTCATCTGCTAGTTCACTCCCCAATTGGCTGCAACAGCTGGCATCCCATATGGGCACCAGTTCGAGTCCTGACTGGTCCACTTCCAATCCAGTTCTCTGCTATGGCCTGGGAAAGCAGTAGAAGATGGCCCAACTCTTTGGGTTCCTGCACCTGCATGGGAGACCCGGAAGAAGCTCCTGGCTTCAGATTGGCGCAGCTCCAGCCATTCCGGCCAACTGGGGAGTGAACCAGTGGATGGAAGACCTTTCTCTCTCTCTTTCTGCCTCTCCTTCGCTCTCTGCGTAACTTTGACTTTCAAATAAATAAATCTTTAAAAAAAATAGACAAAGTTACTGAATAAATGTAATCCATGTTTATTGTATTTAAAGTAATTACACGGTATTCAGAATACAATTTTTTAATCTAAAGGAGTAACCTAGACCCACATAAAAAGCTGTTCACATAAAAGCCAGGAACCATTTGAGTCCTACAGAAATGAGCAGAGATAAATGCATTGTTAGAGAAGTGATGCCACCTTATCAGAGGCGCCACCTCAGGCCCTGGAAACCATCTTAGGTTCTGGCTCAGTTGCCATCTTGTATAGTAAGTTCAGCCTCTCCACAATCCAGTGTGGCTTACTAGGAATCAGGTGACCAACCTGCACAACCACAAGCATCAACTCCACTCCCACTCTAACGGGATTCACTGCTCCCACTCCCTCACCCCTGCAAGTCTATAACAAGGCCTGCTTTCCTGCACAGGCCCTCTCTTTTCCCTCTTTTTCACTCTCTACCTCCAGCCTATAGTGTTCCCCACCCCGGACAATAAAGCTTTTCCCTTACTCCAGTGTTTGCTGTATTTTACAGTGGCCTTTCATTGTTTCCATGAATTGGATCCAGGCTCTTCCATCGACCTTGCCCTCCTCGGGGATCTGAACTGCTTTGGGGTCCTAGATTCATGCCAACCACAACACTCGCCCCTGGACCTCATTCTTCACCACTGAATGCTCAGTGATTTCCATCCACACACCAGCCTTCCAAAACCCTGAGGTAAAATGGGGAACAGGGAATCCTACCATGGTTTGTGATCCCGCTTTGCTTCATCTCAAAGTCCTGGTACCAGGCACCACAACCTCCATGGGCTTTAAGCCTTGGGTAACAGTGGGTGTGGGTGACAACCCCACCCTCTGCTCTGCTTCTTACTCTCCTCATTGGACTGTCAAGATACCCGGGATGCCCTGCTATCAGACAGTCCGACCCCTCAGGTTGTTATGGAAGCTTCCTCATCCCATGTTCCATTCAACTCTCCCCTCAGTTGTCTCCTAAACAATCTTGTTCCTTTCAATTTGGTTCCAGATCTCAAACACCATCACCTCATCTTTCGTTGTAATCAGGTGTGGCCCATGTATGATCTCAAGAACCTGTTCATATGGCTGCTGTCGCTCCCCCTCTTCGTGGAGGAACGACACAGGACCCTGCGCTGTTCTTTTGTCTGCTCGGCCCTCCCCGGGTTTGCTGCTGGTTCTTCCCAGGTTGGCTGCCATCCCTTCCACCTCTGTGGAAGGGCGGTTCCCCCTGGCCACTTTCCCCACTTCCGCAGGGGATGCCGTCTCTCTCCTCCTTTATAGTCCTCCTCCGCCAATCCTAACTCGGCTGCCCACACGCCGAGTACGCTGCTCTCCTCCAATCAGGAGCAAGTCCTACAGTTTATTGGCTGGACTGGAGGCAGCTGTGTAGAAGCTGTTTTCTTCTCTCCCAGCACCATATTGTGGGAGAGCAGATGCATAGAATAAGTCTTAATTCCAGTAACTTAGTCTAGTCCAAGTTGCTCCCCACAGATCCCCCTTTCTTTTTATTTTTTGGCGTTGATACACGCCTGTCTTCAGTGCCCCGCGGCACACACTCTGCTCTGCTTGCTAGAGTTGCCCACAGGTGCTTACAAGTCCTATCAATCAGGCAAACCGAATCCGGGTCCTCTCTTCGCCATGTTGTGAGGAGGTTTTTAGGCGCTGATGCGTGCCTGTGTTCGGTGCCCTGCAGCGCATGCTCTGCTCTGCCTGCAGGTGCTTACAAGCCCTATCAGGTAAACCGAACTCAAGCCTTCTCATTGCCATATTGTGGGGAGGCTTATTGGTGTTGATTCGTGCCTATCTTCGGTGACCTGCGGCTCATACTCTGGTCGAGCCGCCTGCTGGTGCTTACCGCCTTACTAATCAGGCAGACCGAATCCAAGCCTTCTCATTGCGGTATTGTGGGGAGACTATTGATGTTAATAACGTGCCCGTCTTCGGTGACCTGCGGTGCATAAGCTGCTAGCCGCCCGCAGGTGCTCATCGCCTCACTAATCAGGCAGACCGAATCCAAGCTCTCTCATTGCCATGTTGATGGGAGGCCTTATTTTTCTGTTCCTCTATCTCCGGGCATCCCTATTTCTCCTATTTTACTTCTATCTACCAGCATTCCTATTTCTCTCATTTTACTTCTAAACTTCTGTTTCTCTTATCCCTGCGGCTTCCCGGCGCCCGCCCCGAGGCTGCTTCTCGGCACCCGCCCCGCAGCGGCTTCCCGGCTCTGAGCCGCTTCAGCCCGCGTCTCTCTCATCTGCGCGGCTTCCCGGCTTCGCGCCTGCACCACGGCCTCGCACCAGCCCAGCGTTCCCTATCTACTTGTGCCCCGCACGCTCTCTCTGCACGCGGCAGCCTCCGCGAGTCACACAGCGTAGCTTACATCTCCGCCACTAGCATTCAATCTAAGTTCCCCGGGCTAACCTGGCGAATTCAACCCAGCTCACGTTTCCGCCCCACGATTTGGCTTCCCGTCCTTTGCTCCCCGGGCTAATCAGACGGATCCCAACCTGGCTTACGTTTCCGCTTCTGGTTTTAACTTTTCTCCCCTTATTCCCGGGCTAACTTGAGAATCCCAAAGTGGCTTTTGTCTCCACCTCGGCCTGCCCCCCGTGGCTTCAATTTCCCTAACATTTTTCTCTACCCGGTATGTTTCCCTAAGTTTTCTTCCAACAATATTCCTCCCTCATTTCTCCTGGCTTCTCCCCACAGTCCGTATCCAAGTCTGTTTGTTCTAGCTTTCACTTTCGCTTTCGACCTTAGAGATTTCTCCCAGCTTCCCCCCGTAGTCCGTATCTGAGTCCATGCCTAGGCTTTCAATAGCTTCTTCCGGCACCTTTTTCGTCCAGCTTTTCCCTAGGCTGTTTGCTAGTCTCTCTCTCCAGTATTTTCCCATTTCTTCCCGTTTCTTCCCTCCTAAGTTTCCTATCCGAGTCATGGCACCATTATGTCGCTCCCCCTCTTCGTGGAGGAACGACACAGGACCCTGCGCTGTTCTTTTGTCTGCTCGGCCCTCCCCGGGTTTGCTGCTGGTTCTTCCCAGGTTGGCTGCCATCCCTTCCACCTCTGTGGAAGGGCGGTTCCCCCTGGCCACTTTCCCCACTTCCGCAGGGGATGCCGTCTCTCTCCTCCTTTATAGTCCTCCTCCGCCAATCCTAACTCGGCTGCCCACACGCCGAGTACGCTGCTCTCCTCCAATCAGGAGCAAGTCCTACAGTTTATTGGCTGGACTGGAGGCAGCTGTGTAGAAGCTGTTTTCTTCTCTCCCAGCGCCATATTGTGGGAGAGCAGATGCATAGAATAAGTCTTAATTCCAGTAACTTAGTCTAGTCCGAGTTGCTCCCCACAGCTGCTTAACGGCATGTTTGACTCTGACATTATTCAGGATCTTTACCACTTCTGTTTGGGAAAGTGGAAGGAAATTCCCTACATTCAGGCTTTTTCCTATCTCCACTCTAAACCTTCTCTCTACACCTTGTGTTCTCCAGCTCAGGTTGTCTTAACTTCCAAAGCTCCCACTAAAAGGCAAAAACCCCTTTCTTCTACTTTCGACCCTACAGATGAGCCCCCACCTCAAAACCCATCATCTGTGCCTGCATCATCTGCCCTGGCTCTCACTATCTCATCAACATCCCCCCCCTCCTGGGAGCCCAGACATTCCAAGAGGGGCATCTGTTTCTACTTGGCCTCTCACTGTACCTTCGCTTACCTTATCCCAAGTCTCCTGTTTGTCCCTATCTCAAAACCACTCTTTCCCGATTTCTACTCTTGCTCTTGCTCCCTTTGACTTTTCCCAAACCCAGTCTTTGTTCTGACCTTCGCCCTCCCCCATTCCGCTAAGCCAACATTCTGTCCCCACCTTGCCATTACCATTTCAAGCCCTCGAGCCCTCACTTCTGTGCCCAGTCCCGGAGTCACTCCATAAAGCCTTCTACCCAGCAATGTTCAAATTACCCTGAGAGTTATCTCTCCCAACCTATGTGAAATAATGATCAAGACTACCAGCCCTTCAAATAAGCAGGCTCACTGGGTTAATTAGTATTTCCAGCCATATCTCCTTTTCCATGAGTGCCCCTTATTGTATTACTTATCCAATTCTCCTTAAGAATCTCTTGAAGGGTTGTCATATCCTATGAGAGATGCCCTCCCCCATTAAACCTAACATAATGGTGAGCGATAACTTGCTAAACCAGTTTTGTAACTTGGTTTAACAGGTTTCTGACATGAATGGGTATCTCTGGTTTAATGTCACTGATTTATAGCTAAAAGAGTTCCCTATAAATATGATTTTGATGTTAATTCAGATAGAGGTACAATATAATAGCATCTTTAGTCATCTAGGTGTAATTATTATATGTAAATTCGACAAAGACAACTGATAAATGTGTCTAAATGTAAACACTGGTACCCTTAGCACCTTATATTCTATAGAAAAACTATTTGGGGTTTGTTAAATGTTTTCATAAACTATGAAACATAGTTCAACATTGCTTGAGAGTAACTAAGACTGAAATTTGATGTGTTATCTTATTCAGAAAATGTTGTCTTTTTTTTTTTTTTTTTTTTTTTTTTTTTGGACAGGCAGAGTGGACAGAGAGAGAGACAGAGAGAAAGGTCTTCCTTTTGCTGTTGGTTCACCCTCCAATGGCCACCACGGCTGGTGCGCTGTGGCCGGCGCACCGCGCTGATCTGAAGGCAGGAGCCAGGTGCTTTTCCTGGTCTTCCCATGGGGTGCAGGGCCCAAGTACTTGGGTCATCCTCCACTGCCTTCCCGGGCCACAGCAGAGAGCTGGCCTGAAAGAGGGGCAACTGGGAAAGAATCCGGCGCCCCGACCGGGACTAGAACCCAGTGTGCCGGCGCCGCTAGGTGGAGGATTAGCCTATTGAGCCACGGCGCCAGCCAGAAAATGTTGTCTTAATTTGGAGATTTTTAAATGGTTATTTCAGAATGTGAACCAAGAAAATCAGCAGATGGAAAAGGTCACAAGTATAGAAATGTGTTCACAGTAAGGATGGTTAAGAAAGAGTTTTCTTGGCCGGCGCCGCGGCTCACTAGGCTAATCCTCCGCCTAGCGGCGCCGGCACACCGGGTTCTAGTCCCGGTCGGGGCGCCGGATTCTGTCCCGGTTGCCCCTCTTCCAGGCCAGCCCTCTGCTGTGGCCAGGGAGTGCAGTGGAGGATGGCCCAGGTGCTTGGGCCCTGCACCCCATGGGAGACCAGGAAAAGCACCTGGCTCCTGGCTCCTGCCATCGGATCAGCGCGGTGCGCCGGCCGCAGCGCGCCGGCCGCGGCGGCCATTGGAGGGTGAACCAACGGCAAAGGAAGACCTTTCTCTCTGTCTCTCTCTCTCACTATCCACTCTGCCTGTCCAAAAAAAAAAAAAAAATAAAAAAAAAAATAAAAAAAGAAAGAGTTTTCTTTCTCAAGAAAGAAAGGACATGGTTTGTAAGATGACTAGTTTACACTGGAATGAAAAAGACAGAAAGCTTTAAGTAAGTTGCAGAAGGTGTGTGGAAGTCACAGAAGGTTATGAAAGAGAGAAATTTTTGGATACAAATGTATTAATCTATTTCTCCTTGACATAATTGGAATCTGATCCTGTTAAAACAATGAGGTTTTTGCAATACATATATGTTAGTAAATATTTTGAAATCATCTTAAAAATCTGTTTAAAACCTATTGCATCTCTTTTTGTTGATTTTTAACTGGTGACTCTGTCAGTTTTCTAGACAGCTCCAGTAAGCTATTTTCTCTTCCCTAGTTCCAACTCTGTTAAAATTGTTCCAAATTATGGGATATGATTCCATGTACTAACTCTAAATTTAAATTTTATTTCTGATTTTTGGGATGACCTAAGAGACACAGATTTTGTGTTCTGATGAAGTAATCTATTTTGTTCTCTATTGTCTGTTAAGTTCTGATTGTTAAGGAACAACTGAATTTTAAAAGAGTTATGGTTTGTTTGAATATATATTCATTGCATCTGAGTAATCACTTTGTATCAATGATCAAATCTGGTCTACATTATGTCAAGATGTTAAGGTTTCCTGCTTCTACCAGATAGTTTAAGCCTTCTTAGCATCCTTGACAGGCATTCAAAAAAATCAAAGTTCCAAATTCTTTGAACTTTGATATTTCCAGCTGGGCCCCTGAAAATGTCAAAGGCTATACCTCTCATCTTGTGGAGACACCAACTATTAAGGTTATATGGATAATATTACAAGAACTATCAAGATGTGAAGTGGTGCTAAATTTTAAGTTATGATGATATAAAATGCTAATACTAACATCCAAAAGCTAAAAAGTCTAATGGTCTTGTATTACCAGATGTGATAGTTATCTTAATAAAATAAAAAGCCCAGAGGCCTAAAAGAACTAAAACTTTTGTAAAATCCTACAGGTGCTTTCAAAAATACTGGGTGGAGTAACAAGTGCCTCTTGTTGGTTAATGAGTTTATAATTGTAAATGTGGCTATTTGAAGTCTTTTGTCATCCAGTTTTGTATATCAGATTTACCGCTCATGGAAGTTAAAATATTATTGGTTCTGTGTTTAAATGTGTCCTCTTAGGTTCCAAAGGACTTCTTTTTCCCTGACCTCCATTGTATCCAACACCATGGGACAGTTTTTGTAAGCAGATAAAACCAATAATGTACACAGGTACCAACTTGGAAAAAAAATGGTTAATTCAGCTTATTAAGAGCAGAAAAAAAATTCTAATTGATTGCTGGTAATTAAAAAACAAAACAGATCATAAAAAACTATTACTAAAACTGCTTTACTGTTCTTTTATGTCATATGTGTGTACACATTGTACGTCTACATCAATGGCTCTACTTCTGGCCCATGTGTATTAGTGGTCCTCTCCTCCCACTTAACATTGATATGATTATTCAGAATTTCTTCTACAGAAAAACTCCTCTATCCACAGGAGACAAGTGGCCTTTCTCCCAGTTTTGGCTGGTATCAGCTTCATAGCCTGTCTCTCCTTAGTAGTGATCTCAGAGCAGCTTTGGGCCATGTTATCTCGACCAACTGACTATAAAACAACTCCAACAGTTACAAGAGGAGGTCACTAGGTCCACTGAGACCTCAGCTGATGCCATCTGAGGTCTCCAAAGCCAAATCACCTCAATAACAAGCATGGTACTACAGAACAGACGGGCTTTGGACCTTATAACAATTAAAAAATGGGGAACTTGAATCTTTCTGGGAGAAAAAGGTTCTTATTATGTTAATCAATCGGGCTGGGTAAAACAAAATGTTAAATTACTTGGTTAATGCCACACCCAGGACCATTGGCCTTCACCAAAGCCTTCACCAACCAGGTGGTCAACCAAATGCTACCACAGGGATATACTCAGTCCCCTCCCAGGAGATCACAATTTGAGACATCACCCCATGCCAGCAGAGAGTAACTCGTCACCCAATGCCAGCAGGAAGTAGCTCTAGAAGACAGATCATCATCCTTCTACCCCTCCTGGAATTTGGGGGCAGATGTAATCCCATACAACACTTGCCTTGCAAAAAACAAAAGGGGGAATGGTAGTGAATAGATGCCACCTTATCTGAGGCACCATCTCAAGCCCCAGACACCATCTTAGGCTCTGGTTCAGGTGCCATCTTGTACAATAAGTTCAGCCTCTCCACAATCCAGTGTGGCTTACTAGGAGTCAGGTAACCAAATGGCCCAACCAAAAGCATCAACTCTACCCCTACTCTAATGGGATTCACTGCTCCCACTCCCTCATCCCTGCAGGGGTGTAAACAAGGCACGCTTTCCCACACAGTTCCTCTCTTTTCATGGTCTCTCTCCAGCCTGTTTGGGCTCTCCCCTCCCCCAACAATAAAACTTTTCCCTTACTCCGGTGTTTGGTGTGTTTTGTGGTTGCCTTTCATGCATAGAGTTAATTCATGAATAATATATACAATCAAATTTGAGGCTAGGTGAGAAATGATGAAAGCTTGGACTAGAGTGATATCAATGAGGGAAGTGGATGGATTAAAGAAATATTTAAAGGCAAAAATCATGTTGTTTTGGGGACAGGCTGGGAAATGATGAGTACTGTCAGCATTCAACAAGGATATAAGAGGAAAGAAGCAGGAGTCAAGAATGGAGATATTAAGAGAAAAATAAATGTGGTAGTTGAAGACAGTAGACTTATATGCCAGCAATGACAGGATAAGGAACAAAGTGATGTGAGAAGCTGGAAGAGCTCTCCAGGAATACAACAGCATTATATAAAGCTAGGCTGTGAAGAAAATGGTTAAGGTGATATCATAGTAAGCATTCAACTTTCATAAATTCAATCATAAAACATGGAAGGAAGTTGGAGTTGAGAAATAACATGAGTAACATTTTAAGAACATGCATATTCAAGATTATTGATTAAGGTGAAAGCTGAACCATAGAAAGAGGCTCCAAAAATAATGCCTTAAAGAAAATAGAAGTGTATTTTCCCTCTCAACAGCCGAGAGCTCAACAAAGCCACCCACGGACATTCATTTACACATAATCCTCACATCCCTGACAGCTGTTTCTGAATGACATAAGGCAGGTTTCTATATATCTATTCCACTACTGAGGAAGGTGTGAAACATGTGAGGGATATTTGGTAGAAAAGAGGCTGTGGTTGGTTTCTGGAACACAACACTCAATGAAAGTGGCATGTAAAAGAATCTGGAAGAGTTTCAAAGTAATATGGCACAAAAGTGGAGATTCTTGCAGATATTTATTTATCATGATTACCAAGGTAGACCTCAAAGCAATTTATTAAGGATAAAAATCAGTCTCATTAAAAATACACTGAAAAATATAATAAAAATGCAGTTGTTATGCTTCTCATGTTACTATAAATAGCAGGTAAATAGTTTTATTAAGTAAAGGTAACTGAAAAATTCTCACAAGTGTTGCGCTGGTATTGCTCCTTTCTTTATATTCTTCTGTATGAGCTTTTTAAAAATAAGAAAGGGAACTCTATCTTCAGTTAGACACTTTAAATAAATGATGAATCATGGCAAACCCTTCCAAAGTCTATTAAAAATTAAAAGCTTCCCAAGATTTTTCTTATTCCTCAACAAAAGATGAGAAAGGTTAAAATCAGGCACCTGGCAAAAACTGTTACAAAGATGAGATGATGGACACATAGATTTCCAATTAATATTGAATATTTCAATACAGGTTTAGCCATTCAAATCTAAAAGGATAAAATCAACAGATTTGCCAGGCAGTGATGGCACTGACATAAGTGGTATAATAGTTAATTTGACATCAATTTGACTGGGTCCCCAGATGACCAGGCTATCTGGTTAAACACTTTAAGGGGCATCTCCAAGGGCGTTTGGGAACAGATCAGCATTTGATTTGCTGGACTGAGTAAAGTGGACAGCTCTCTCCAACATGGTTAGCAACCACAAAACCTGCTGAGGACATAAACAGGACCAAAAAAATGGAGGAAGGGTTAATTCTCTCTTTGCCTGACAGCTGAGATGAAACAATGGACAAGGATTTACTCTACTGGCTTTCCTAGGGGCCCAGTTTGCAGACAGCAGATCATGAGGTTTCTCAGCCTCCATAATTGACTAAGTCCTAATTTCTTAGAATAAAGTTTATTTTACATTTATATAGGTGGGTATATAGGTAGATACAGATACACAGACATTTCCTGTTGACTCTGCTCCTCTGAAAAACTCTGATAAAGGTGGCAATTGTAAATTAATAACATTTACTTTTTAATATACACCCTTCCTAATGAAGAAAAATTCAGAAGACTGCCTGTTAAGAATTTTAATTTCATGTTTTGGAAGGGAAGAGACAAGTCTCCCTGACACATTAAATACAGAAAACTGTCACTCTGGCTTACAGATAATAGGTAATTTAACATTCACTTCCCCTCCTGCTCCTCCCCTTACTCTCTGTCCCCTGTACGTGTTTCTTTTTCTTCTCAGTCATTACTTGTTCAAGTCCTTCAATATGTACTAGATTCTTCTCACATTATACTCTTTTTAAGGTGTAGCATATGTAGCCACTCACCTAGAAGGAAATACCAGTGCTCAGAAGAAAGGAAGATGGTTTGATGAGGGTGTCAGGACTTATCCCATGGAGGGTCGACAATGGTGTGGGGAAGCTTTTGTGGGAAATAATTCATGAGTTGGTATCTAAGATAAGTGAGTTCAAGTCATCTAACAAAAAGAGAAGAAATGGATTCAAGGAAGAACACAATGCAGTCTAGGGGTGGGGAGGAAAGGAGTAAGCAAGGAAGAGGTCGTGCAGGGCCTTGAATGCCACATGAAGGATTCCAGTCTTTAATCTGGTCTGGGAGACAGAATGAAAATGTAGGATGATGGGGAGTAGCGGCAAACACACCTTCTAGGTTAGTGGCTACATATGCCACACCTTAAAAAGAGTATAATGTGAGAAGAATCTAGTATGTATTGAAGGACTCGAACAAGTAATGACTGAGAAGAAAAAGAAACACGTACAGGGGACAGAGAGTAAGGGGAGGAGCAGGAGGAGAGGTGAATGTTAAATTACCTATTATCTGCAAGCCAGAGTGAAGTGACAGTGAGAAAACAGATAAGATTAGACAACTGGGGCCGGAGCTGTGGTGTAGCAGGTAAAGCTGCCGCCTGCAGTGCCGGCATCCCATGTGGGCACCAGTTTGAGACCCAGCTGCTCCACTTCTGATCCAGCTCTCTGCTATGGCCCGGGAAAGCAGTAGAAGATGGCCCAAGTCTTTGGGCCCCTGAACCCACGTGGGAAACCCAGAAGCTCCAGCAGATGCAGCCTTCTGGGGGAGTAAACCAGCGGATGGAGGTCCCCCAACCCCCGCCTCTCCTTCTCTCTCTCTGTAACTCTGACTTTCAAGTAAATAAATAAATCTTTTAAAAAAAAGATTAGACAATTAAAAATTGTTACAAAGGAAAAGATAAGGAATAGGTTAAAAGCTGGAGGAAGATGTAAGCATCGAGGTAAGGCTTTGTGTTTCTTCCTTCTTGGATTAGAGAGGAGTAACTAAAAGACAGAATGATGTACTAAGGTAGAGAGGAAGATCAGAAAAACGTAGCAGGAGTTCAGAAGGTATAATCTAAAGGACAATCTGGGTTTCAAGGAGGATTTTAATAGGGCTCTCAAATTCACAACTTAGGAGAAACTATATATTATTTTACCACTCGCAAGGAGGAAATACAGTGCTAGCAATGATTGTGATATAACCAAAGTAAAAAAAAGGACTGTAAGAATAATGAGTTCAGCTTTACAAAATGAATTTAAGGGTATGTTTGATACCGAAATGGAAACACTCAGTGGGCAATTAGATACTTAAGAGCTCAAGCAAAGACCACAGAGTTCATTAGTGTAGAGGTGTGGCTCAAGCCACACATTTCCACACCATCAACTGGAAAAGTATATGAAGAAAGAAAATTATATTAGGAAGAATAGAGTGATGTTCCAGAGTCCTGAGTGTCTCTAAGTTAAAAATTTTGAGGGGGGGGGGCGCCTCCCGTGCAACCAACATCCCATACTGGCTCTGGTTAGTACCAGCTGCTACACTTCCAATCCAGCTCCCTGCTAATGTGCCTGGAAAGGCAGTGGAAGGTGGCCTGAGTGCTTGCACCTCTATCCTCATGTGGGAGAACAGTGCTTGACACATAGGAAGTCACTGTCGGGATCTATTACTAAAATCATTTTTACTCAGAAAGGAAAAGCAAATCATTCGAAACTATAGGATGAAGACAACTCAGCAGCTGTAGTCAAAAATGCCAACATGTATTTTAAACTACAAGATTCTTAGCTGGAACCACTTATATGGAAACATACATTAAATAAATTAAAAAATGAGAGTGAGTTTTTAGTAACTAAGACACCTGCATTTGGGGCTTGCACGTTGACATAGCAGGTAGAGCCGCTGCCTGCAACACTGACATCCATCCCATTTGGGCACCGGTTAGAGTCCGAGCTGCTCCATTTCCGATCCAGTTCCCTGCTAATGTGTCAGGGAAAGCAGCAGAAGATGGTCCAAGTACTTTGGCCCCTGCTTCTACCTGAAAGGAGCTAACAGCTTCAGACTGGCCAAGCTTTGGTCTTCCCAGCCACTTGGGGTTGAACCAGTGAATGGATGATCTCTCTCTCTGTAATTCTGCCTTTCAAATAAATAAATAAATCTTAGAGAGAGGGAGAGAAGGAGAGAGAGAGAAATACCTGCATCCTACATTGGAGGACTCCAGCTTCCTGACAATGCAGACGCTGGAAGGCAGCAAGGATGGTTCAAACAAGGGGGTTCCTGTCACCCCTGTGGGAGACCTGGATAGTATTCCTAGCTCCTGGCTTTGCCTGGCCTGACGCCAGCCATTATGGACATTTTGGGAGTCAATCAGTGGATGGGAGTTGTCTCTAGTTCTATTTAGTTAATAAAATCTTTAAAATACAATTGTAATTGGGTCTTCATTCTGAGAAAAAAGAATTGGGTCATAAGTCTATATGATACAGAAGACTTTCAGTACAGTCCAGAGAAACAGTAAGACACTGACCAGTAGATGGAGCCCTCTACAATGTGCAGGCAAGTAAATCTCCATTGTGAAGGATGACTCATTAGCATGTTAATAAAGTTTACTACTTAAAGATATCTAATTTCCCTGCTTTAATCACCAAATAACTTTACCAGTACTGAGCTTTCCAACAAATCTCAACTCTGTTATGGACATCTTGATTAGTCAACAGATATTCTAGAATATAAAATTCTTGAATTCTCCAGTATTTTATACACTTAAAAGTTGGTAATTCTTGTTGTTAATCAGAAGATTCAAGTAATAGAACTAACAAAATCTGTATTTATCAATTAAAAGAAAAAGGATTGGTATCACTATTATTTGGTTTCAGATGACAGTCTCCACAACCCACAGGCTGTCATTGCCTCAAAAGGCCTGTTCAAGAAGGTTTGCAACAGAGTGCAGATGCAGCTGTTGTGTTTTGAGAGAGCATCTACAGATAAGTAACATTCAAACTGATTCACTGACTTCTTGCTACTTCTGTATGCTGCCAAACCCATGTGTCCAAGGAAGTAGAATCTACAATTCAAAACATAATTAGTTTATAAAATCACTGTGGAAAAAACAAAAATCCCACAAAAAACACATTCCGTCGTCCAATGTCAAATATAAGTAACTTTCTGCTGATCTATTTAGAATGTAAGAGTCCTTTTAAAGAGAGTTTAATAGCATCCTGGGGACAACTTTGTGGCACAGGTTAAGCCATCATCTGTGACACCAGCAGATCATTAAGGGTGCCGATTCATGTCCCCGCTGCTCAACTTCAAATCCTGCTGCCTGTTAATGTATCTGGGAAAGCAGCAGAAAATGGCTTAAGCACCTGGGCTTAAGGGTGGACCTGGATGGAGTTCCAGGCTCCTGGTTTCCATCTGGCCCAGCCCCAGCAGTTTCAGCCATTTGAGGAGTGAGCCAGGGAATGGAAAATATCTTTCTCGCTCTGTCTCTCCTTCTCTTTCTGTGACTCTGCCTTTCAAATCAATAAGTACTTTTTAAAAATTTAACATCCTGTTATACAACTACAAATAATAATAAAGCCCAGTATCTAGTCCTTTAGGCAAGTATATGGATGCATCCACATACAAAATTTACAAATAAATTAGATGATTCTGGCTGATAGGACAAAAACAGCTGTCAAGGAAAAAGCATAATATTAAATTTTCCACAAAATATGTAAATCCTTACTCTACCATTCTGACACTTGTGTAAAATATTAGCTACTTTGTATCAGAGAAGTAACACAAAGCTGATGAATTAATGAGTTACCTAAAGATTCATATTATAAATCATTTGGTTTCAGTTTGTTTATGCTCAACACTTTATTACCTAACACTCTTAGCTAAATGGGACAGATCCTGCAGACTTAAAAATCTGTTTCAGAGTGCAGAACAGTCATTCCTTATAACAAACGACAAAACCAACTCTAAAAGAGTTTGTCCTATTTTTTTTCCAATACCCTTTGAAATAAAAAATTGAAGTAATCATTAAATTTTATCATTTTGCGTATGGTGGGGATAGAAAAATCTAAGCATATGCCAGTTTTGTTGAGATCCAGAAGGGCTGCGATTTACATAGTGGCACAGAGCATATGCAGAGCAGTCAGGATATGGCATTCCTCTTGAATTCCCCAAAAATTAATATGAAGAAAGCATACACTGTCCTCCTGGTTAGCAGCACCAACACTCTAAATGTCATTGGAAATCTAGCAATTCGCCAAGCCTTTGCACCTTTCAGAGTTTATCCATGTCCGGAATCTTTTACTCCAACATCTAAATGACTTCTATTTTAAAACCATCAACTTTCGGAGCCAGTCATCTACTGTTAAGGCTAAACAGAGGATCACAGAGATACCAGCTTTGGCATTAAACCCAAGCCCAGCGCTGGGTGTGTCCAGGTTGTCGTGGAGCAGGTCCTACTGACCATGGGCGCGGGGTGCTTCCTGCAATGACGCCTCCCGTGACTGGGCGCGTGACTCGGCGCCCGACAAGAGTCTAACCCGCCTCCCCCTCGCCCCTAGCTCTCTCCAGACGAGGCCCGAGACCGCCCCGCCCGGGCCAGACCAGGGCCTCCACGACTGCCACCCGCTCGCCGCCGGAGCTGTGTGGGTTGCCAGGCACTGGTCCCCTCCTGGCCGCTGGGACAGTGGAAAGGTTCCCAGCCAGAGGCCGAAGAGGAGGAGCCACTGGGGACTGGGGCCCTCCCACCGCGGGCTTACCCTCCGCCGCCTCCTACACGCTGCAGCCGCCCCGCTTCTTTGCGGAGCAGCCCGAAGCACTGCGTCCAGCAGCAGTTCCCCATCGCATGCCGCCCAGGGGCCGCCGCTCCTCCACCACCTCCCGCTCAAAACCCAAACCCAGGTCCGGCAGCCGCATCCGCGCGGCGCGAGCCGAAAGGGGGTTCGGGGGACCGAGCGCGGGCCGGCCGGAGCGCGGCGGCCGGAGGGCTGGGGCGACAGGAGGGACGAGGCGCTCGGAACAAAGGCAGCGGTTACTCCAGGGGCCGCCAAGTCGACGCCGCGCGAGGGAGGAGCGCCGGGCTGAGGGCTCCGGGCTCCTTCGCGGTCCGCATGGCCCCTGTAGCCTCAGCGCCCAGCACAGCAGCAGTGACCGCCTCCAGCCGCCAGAGAAGGCCAGTCTCGGCAAGTGGTGCGCCCAGGCCCCGCCTTCCCGGGCGCCCAGGCTCGCGGCTCGCCGCCGACGGCGCCACACCCCCGGCTTCTCGGGTGCCCCAATTGGGCGCGCCTCCTCGGCGGCACCGCCTCCTCCGGCGTCCAGTTCTTACGTCACTTCCGCCAGCTCCCGGTGCAGGGGTTAGTTCTCGAACGTGTTCGGTTCTTGAGTGTGCGTGGACCTTGACCTGACTGGGAGATTTCCTTATCTCTGTGAAGTCCCTGTCCTCCTGGTCCCGAGTGCGCAGCGTGTCGTTTGGTCGAGGCTTAGCCGTCGAACTTTGACCCATCACACGGAGAGCCGCCGAGTGTGAAAGGGCATTTGTCCGTGCTGTGTGTACGAGTGGGAAATAGAGTCGGGGGACTGAAGTTACAAGAATTTTTTTCTTTTCGTGTGAACATTCTGGGGAAGATTGTTAACGGGGCCCCGCTGGCCAAATTTTATTACCTTTAAAGTCAGATAATTTCGGGTGGGGAAGTTGGCATCCATAGGAGGTCAGCAAGAGGATTTGGTTCTTCAGAGATCTTGACAATGCCAAGTATGTTGTTCATATCTGTTGTAGGTGGAAAGAGAAAGCTACTCTGAAGCATACTGTTTTGTCTTACTTTAGGACTTTTGTCAGCCGTTTTCCTTAAAATGAGAGGCTTAGTAAACACCAAGCCCAGTGGACAGATGGGATGCTCTTATTGACTAACCAGACACGTCAATTTATAGCCTTTTTTTTCTTTTTTAATTTTCACTTATATGAGAGCAAGAGTTATAGAGAGAGGTCTTCCTGGTGCGTTCCCAAAATGGCCTCAACTGCTGGAGCTGGGCCAAACCGAATCTAAGTACCAGGAGCTTCTTTGGGGTCTCCCACATGCTGTGCAGGGGCCCAAGCATTTGAGCCATCTCCTCGCACTTTCCCAGGCACATTAGCAGAGAGCTAGATTGGAAGTGGAGCACCCATATTGGGATGCTGGCAGTGCCATCTGAGGCTTAACCTAGGCCACAGTGCTGTCCCCAATATATATAGCGTGTTTTAATTAAAGCTAGCAAAACTTGTATTTTTTTTATTAAATGCTCTTTCAATTCACTTTCTTGCTTGAAATTTAAAGAGACTGGGGTTTTAGTCTTCATATTGCAACTAAGGAGCTGGGTTGGTCCAAAGCCAAGAGCCAGGAGCTTCCTCGAGGTCTCCCACACAGGTGCAGGGGCCCAAGCATTTTGGCCATCTTCCACTGCTTTCCCAGGAACATTAGCAGGGAGCTGGAGTGAAAGCATCGTGGCTGGAACCGGAACCAGTGCCTGTATGGGATGCTAATGCCACAGTGCTGGCTCCTATGTTACTTCTTAAAACTATGTGTCACACCACAGTTATGTCAAAATTCAATTAAAAAGTACAACTATAGACTTGTAACACTTCTTCCTATAGACATCCTTAACCATTATTAAAAGTAAATTAAATTAAGCAATAAGTTTATTTTAAGAAGTAAACATGGGCTCTCAAGTATGTGAATGATCTTCAAAATCAATGCAAATGATCACAGCATTCTTTAGAATCTCCATTAAGCAAAACAATGCAAATTAAAGTTCAATGAGAAGTCATTGTTCACCTGTCAGTTTAATGAAGATTTACAAATAAAATGTTCAGTATTTGCAAGAATACAGTGAAGTGTTAAGCCCCTAAACTGTGCAAAAATAGATGTGCTAAGAGTCAAACAAACTGAATACTCAATAACTGAAGAATGCTTAAAATTTACCGGTACATTCCTATAACACTATGTAGCCATCAGAAATGTTTTTATGAGAAACAAAACATAGGTAAAATAACTTGATTAGTGATATGTGAAAACAATGATAGAAAATTGTGTGCATTATATGAGAATACTGAAAGTTCATGAGAAGAGGCAGAGCTGTGGCTCAGCACGATAAGCCCCCATTGTTAACACCAGCATCCTGTCTCAGTGCTGGCTGGAGTCTCTTCTTTGCCTCCAATCCAACTCCTGCTAATGCATGTGGGAAGGCAACGGAGGATGGTCCAGCTACTTGGGCCCCTTCCACTCATGTTCCTGGCTTTGCCTGGCCCAGATGTGGCTTTTGCAGCCATCTGAGGAGTGAATCAGTGGATGGAAAGTATCTCTCTCCCATGCTCCCTCCCTCCCTTGCTCTCTCTCACACTGCCTCTCAGGTAAATAAAATAAAATTTCATGACAAATGAAATGAAAGATGAGTTTATTTTGGTGGAAAACATTTTTTGAAATCTGTTTTCGTAATATTTTCTATAAACTTTAAGAAGAATCCCCATGTACATGGATTTCAAAATATTTTACACTGGCTGGTACTGCGGCTCACTAGGCTAATCCTCCGCCTGCAGCGCTGGCACCCTGGGTTCTAGTCCTGGTTGGGGCACTGGGTTCTGTTCTGGTTACTCCTCTTCTAGTCCAGCTCTCTGCTGTGGCACGGGAGTGCAGTGGAGGATGGCCCAAGTGCTTGGGCCCTGCATCTGTATGGGAGACCAGGAGGAAGCACCTGGCTCCTGGCTTCGGATTGGCACAGTGCACCGGCCATAGTGGCCATTTGGGGGGTGAACCAATGGAAGGAAGACCTTTCTCTCTGTCTCTGTCTCTCTCTCACTGTCTAACTCTGCCTGTCAAAAAAAAAATTTCACACTAAAAAAACCTTTTAATTCCATTTTCCATGGACTTCATGATTTATACATCTAATGTTCTAAGTTGTGTTTAAAAACAAGCATATGCATTCTTTCATACATTCTTTTTTATATATGTTCATAGAGGAAAATAAAGGCTGATGATAAGTATCAAAATGTGAACGGTAGTTATTTCAAGATTGTAAGTTTTGGGAGAATTTTTCTTAAGTTTATCTTTTCTCAATTTTCAACAATAATAATTCCATAATCAGTCAAAAAATGACATTTTTAAAATCTGGCCCATCAACAGAAAGTATTAGTTGATAGTTCAATTAAAGCTTGACAACAAATGCAGACATTTATAAAGTGATGGGGACTTGAATGTGGTAGATAACCAATTGAAAAGATCTTTGATCTGCTGGTTCACTCTCGTCCACAGCAGCCAAGGTGGGGTCAGGCTGAAACTCCATCTGGGTCTCCCATGTGAATAGCAGGGACTCAAGTACTTGGACCACCATCTGCTGCCTCCCAGGTGCATTATAAAGAGGCAGAATAGGAAGTAGAGGAAGGACTCGATTCCAGACACTCTTGATAGGGAACACAGGCATCCCAAGTGGCGGCATAACAAATTGCCCCACAATGCCTGCCGTGACATTCAAATTTCTGAGTTTTAATACTATGTGGAAGATCAACAGTCTGTTCCATGTTTAAAATGATCCAATACTGCCTAATTTTTCTTTGCATAATTCTTTCCATTACAAAGTAAGAATTTAAGTGCACTTAGTCTAGTTCAGCCCCTCACCATTCAACAATGGTGTGATCAAGATATATATAACACTTTGGAGGAATATTGTAGCTTAAATTAATTCCTAGAAAATAAGCATTGCTGAGGTAGGTATTTTGCATAGTGGTTAAGATGTTGCTTGGGGAGATAGGCTCTGTGGCGTAGTAAGTTAAGCCTCAGCCTGCAGCACTGGCATCCCATATGGGTGACGGTTCGAGTCCTGGCTGCTCCACCTCCAGTCCAGCTGTCTGCTAATGGCCTGGGAAAGCAGTGGAAGGTGGCCCAAGTGCTTCGGCTCCTGCGCCCATGTGGGAGACCCAGAAGAAGCTCATGGCTCCTGGCTTCGGAATGGCCCAGAACCAGCTGTTGTGGACATTTGGGGAGTGAACCAGCCAGCAGATTGAAGACCTCTCTCTGTACCGTTCTATGTCTGTAATTCTGCCTTCTCAAATAAATAAATTAATTAAAATATGTTGCTTGGGATGCCCACATCCCATAATGGAATTCCTCGGTTGGAGTCCTGACTTTGATTCCAGCTTCATGCTAATGTGCACTCTGGGAGGCCTCAGGTGATGGCTGAAGTTGCTCTTCCCTGCCACCCCTGTGGGAAACCTAGATTGAGTTCCTGGCCTTGTTCAGCCCCATTTGTTGCAGGCATCTGGCGAGTGAACCACCAAGTAAGAAATTGCTCTTTTTCTGTCTCTATCTTTCAAATAATATAATTATTGATTTTTTAAAAAGAAACAATATTTATTTTACTTGCTGAAGAAGAAAAGGCCTAAAGAAACAAACTCTACCTATAATGCAAACAACTTCTGACATTATCATGGAGTGCTTTGGCTCCTTATCAAATCACTGATGCCTTTAAATATGATGCCTTTATTTCTCATGATAATCTTTTACTTTATATTTGCATAACTAAATAGTTAAGTGGACCATATAAATACTTTTCCAAGAATAAAGGCACAAAAAGCTATATTTAAAAATACAGGAGGTATTTAAAGATACAGGTATATTTAAAAATAGCAGGTAAAGTAGTAGAAAATGGTCCAAGTGCTTGGGTCCCTTCAATCTGGAAGAAGCTCCTAGATCCTGGCTTTAGCCTGGCCCAGCCCTGGCCATTGCTTCCATCTGGGGAGTGAACCAGCAGATGGAAGATTCGCTCTCTCTCTCTCTCTCCTCCCTCTCCCCTTCTCTCCTCCTCTCTCTGTCACTCTGACTTTCAAATAAATACATCTTTCAAACAAAATTAAATTAAATTAAAATAAAAACACAAGGGGAAATTATTTAACTCTTGGCTCTATCACCAGCTATCCACATCTTCTGGCTCTTGGGTGTGTGGTGAGCTTCATTGGTTGGTCCGCATAACTGACTACAATGCACACCAAGTGATTTGCTTCCTTCTTTGCTCATCTAATATTTATCTTTCACAAAGAAGCAGATTAATAGGAACAGTTGTATGATTAATATGGAATGCCTCCCCTGGGAAGAATTGTTCTAGATCTCTCTTGACTAGCAGGAAATCTCATTACAAATTTGAACAGAGAACTTTAACATAAGGAACAAGTAAGAAGCTTAGTGCTGGTTAATGCTAGGAGAAAAGGCTAAGGTCAAAAGAAATGTCTCTATCACTCCTGGACCTGAGGCAAAGTAACAAAGAAGGAATTTAGAAATTTAGAGGAAGGCTGTACCTACAAGGCAGATACTCAAACTTCTGAGATGTGTGGATGCCATAGAAACATGCTGCCTACTGGTGTGGTAGTGGAGAAGCAGCTAGAAGATGCTCACCCAGTGAAGCCACCCGTGTGAGCTAGGTGGCACTCTCCACTGTGGGCAACACTGCCAGGACTCCTTCTTGCTGACCTACTTGCAACTATATGATGAAAGCCTTGGAAAAGTCTTCCATTCTTGCAATGTTTCTGCAGCACCCTCTAGTGGAATATCTTAATATAGTAGACCCAGCAAGAAAGAGCCCAGTTCTAGTATCAAAAATCAGGGCAAAGAAAGATGGGCAATACCTGGCACAGGTTCTATTATTTTCCTAGGAACAAGAGGCAAAGCGTTGGACACACAAAAGGAAACGAGTTGAGACTGAGAACCCTGAATAAAGCCAGAACACTTGGAGGATTTCGCTCCCCATTAAGGAAATGATGGAGGGTGGATGTGGGGGGGGGAAGGAAGTTGCCCACGGCACTGGGAAATAAAAAGGAAGTTTGTCAATAGTGAGGTGATCTGGGTTAGAAAAGAAGCCCTATCTTCTTTCTAGTTACGGAGTTGAAATTTATGTTAACCTTAGAACTTTTTAACCCCGGCTAAGAAATTAACATAAACAGTGATTTGGAATAGTTCTGTCCTTGAAATTTCTTGGAAAGCAAAACCAAAGTTGCCCTGGATTGGCAGCAGGAAGGGCATACCTTCCAACTAGGTTACACAAGATTCACTGAGGTATAAAAGCACACTGAAAATGAGGCTGCAATTACCTATTACATCACATTGCCATGGCTGATTATCAGCAGACATTAAGGAATAGCAAAGGAAAGAACTCCATGAAGTTCACAGAATGTAGAAAAGCAATCAGATGGGCACTGTGCAATATGCATGTTGGGGCAGGCATTTGGCTAGTGGTTAAGACAACTGATTAAAATGCCTGAGTCTCACATCAGAATATCTGGGTTTGATTCCTGGCTCTGGCTCCTGACTCCAGATTGCTGCCAATGCAGTTTTTGGATGCTGGCTTCCACCTGGCACTGCCCTGGCTGCTGTGGGCAGTTGGAGAATGAAAATCAACAGGAGTGAGGTCTCTTTGTCTCTCTGTCTTTCTCTCTTTGCCTCTCAAATAAATAAAAATTTTAAATAGGCCTGTTTACTCTTGTTAATGTCATACAAAAGTAGGCAAGGAAATACAAAAGAACCATTGAAATAAAGTAGAACAAGAAATGAAAGACACTGAAATTAATTAATGTCAAGATTTCTGCTTCCAGGAGAGAGGCATGAAAGAGGCACATAGTAACAACAACAAAAACCCCAAAATTAAAATCATATTTTTCTATGAAGTCAGCAAAGAGTAATGAACAAAAGGAAGGCTGAATGTACTGAGAAACAAGGAATACATAAGTGAGAAGGAAACCCTAGCAACTTCCCACTGAGGAGTATTTGCCTATTCTAATATGGACAAGGGAGAGAGTTGGCCTGCTAAAGATGGAGGTGAGGAGAAGATAACCAAAATTTAGACAACATATGAGTGCTGGGATGCACTGGAATCTGGAAGAAGCCTGTAAGCAGACTTTTTTTTTTTTTCCAAAAATGGCCTTAATCATATCTTCCATGTCTGTATGTGAATATGATTTGTCCCCTCCAATATTCATGTGGAAATTTAATCCCCATTATGATATATTAAGAAATGAGAACAGGTAGGACTATTAAGAGGAGATCAAGACTGACTTTATAAATGGATTAATCCGTTCATGTGATTCATGGATGAATGAGCTCAAGAATGGGGCAGCTATAAAAGCCAGTCTGGTTAGGCCTCTCATGTGCTCCTTGTCTCCTGGCATGCAATGCCCCTTGTTTGCCATGCAAGATTCTTCAAACAAGAAGAATAGCATCAGATGCAGCCCCTTGGCCTCGTCTCAGAACTGTGAGTCAAAATGAACTTCTTTTCTTTATAACTTACCCAGTCTGTGGTGTTACCAGCAGCAGCAAGTGGACTAAGACACCCATCCTAATTGCCTTTCCTACAATGTGACATTGACATGCCCTAGGGTCCATGATCCTTCTCTTGAATCTGAGACAATGGCATAAATAATTATGCGTTAATTCTGAGGCCAAGTTAAGTCTCTTGGGGGCCAATAGTACCCAGTGTTGAGAACTACTGCCCCAGAGCAGTCACTACAAGGCACATAATAAAGGAAATACACACACACACATACCCCCCGCCAAAAGTAATTCCTGTACAGCTAATAGAATATGTAAAAGAGAATATTAAAAGCAAGGAAATAAACACAAAAAAATCAGAGTCAGCTTCAGCCTGGTCCTCTGGGGACGCATGGCTTTGCAATCCTGATTACACTGTAGGAGTCCATAGGTGTCATGGTCACTGTAAGGTCATGGTCATTGTAAGGAGAGGTCACATGGAGATGTTCTGGGTTTTCTCTAGCTGAGGACCCAGCTGACAGCATCAAGCGGTGGGTCTGTCAGCAGAGCTGCCTCCAGATGATTCCTGCTCCTGGCCATTGGGTCACTTTCAACCTAATCCACATAATCTCTGAGAATAACAAAACAGTTATTTTTATTTCAAATATTACTTCTTTTTTTTTTTTTTTTTTTTTTTTTTGACAGGCAGAGTGGACAGTGAGAGAGAGAGACAGAGAGAAAGGTCTTCCTTTGCCATTGGTTCACCCTCCAATGGCCGCCACGGCTGGCGCACCGCGCTGATCCAATGGCAGGAGCCAGGTGCTTCTCCTGGTCTCCCATGGGGTGCAGGGCCCAAGCACTTGGGCCATCCTCCACTGCACTCCCTGGCCACAGCAGAGAGCTGGCCTGGAAGAGGGGCAACCGAGACAGAATCCAGCGCCCCGACCGGGACTAGAACCCGGTGTGCCGGCGCCGCAAGGTGGAGGATTAGCCTAGTGAGCCGCGGCGCCGGCCCAAATATTACTTCTTAATGTGATTTTTAATGTATATATTTGAAAGGCAGAGGTAGAAAGAGAAACAAAGAGACTGACAAGACATAGAAAGCTCTCCAATTCGCTGGCTAACTTCCCAAATGCCCACAACTGCTAGGGTTGAATGAAATAAATAATAAATAGAATAAGCCCAAGATTTGAAAATAAATTACCCTGAGAATTCTTCCCTCTTCCCACAACACTCACACCCAGTTATTGCTGAGAAAACCATCATGGAGGACAGGTTGGCAAACAGACAAAGTACGTATTTCTCTGCATGCTCACCTGCTTGGGCTCTGGGCCCCTTACAAAAATGACTCTAAAGATGCATCAAAAATATCTGAACTTGTAACAAAACTTCCTCCTCATTCAGATGTCAGAAAAATAGTTTAGACAGAGAGATAACGTTCAAGGTGACTCCAAAAAGTCCACAGAAAATGGATTAAGAAATAAGTTTATTTTGATGTAAATTTTTTTGAAAGTCATGCATAATTATTTTTAAAAGATATATATTTATTTATTTGTAAGTAAGAGTTTCAGAGACAGGGGAAAGGCAGACAGAGAGACAGAGAGAGATCTTCCATCCACTGGTTCACTCTCCAGATGATCTCAATGGCCAGGGCTGAGCCCTGCCAAAGCCAGGAGCCAGGAGTCAGGAGCTTCGTCCAGGTCTCCCACAGGGTTGCAGGGGCCCAACTACTTGGACCATCTTTTGCTGCTTTCCCAGGCTCATTAGTAGGGAGCTGGATCAGAAGTGGAACAGCCAGGACTCGAACCGGCACCTATATGGGATGCTGGTGTTACAGACAAAGGTTTTTACCCGCTATGCCACTATGCCACAATGCTGCACCTCCTTTCTAATAATTATTTCATAATACTTATGACCTCTTGTATTGAGTGTTAAACTAATTAAGGTGAGTGAACTCTTAAAGATCTGTGACTTGAATTTATTCAATGTGAATCTAGGAAGAACTTGATTAAGGTCTCTAACCCTGAGCAAAGGGCTTATACTCTTTGGGGAATAATCAGAACAACACAAAAGGGGTGGGCATTTGATGTAGAAGTTAAGACTCTGGTTAGGATGCCTGCATCCCCTATCAGAGTGCCTGGGTTTGCATGCTGGCTCTGCTCCAGAACCCAGCTTTCTGCCAGTGCAGACCCTGGAAGGTAGTTGGTGATTGCTCCAGTAGTTTGGTCCCTGCCATTCACATGGGAGACCTGGATCTATTTCTTGGCTGCAGGCTTTCACTAGCCTGCCAACCCCAGCTGTTCCAGGTATTTGGGGAGTCAGAGGATGGGTGATCTTTGTCTCTCTTTTTTAAATAAATAAATCGATTTTAAAAGTTTTTTTTTAATATTTAATTATTTATTTATTCATTTGAAAGGCAGGGAAAAGGGATGTGGGGAGAGAAAGAGAGATCTTTTATCTGATGATTCACTCCCCAAAAGGCTGCAATGGCCAGGGTTAGGCCAGGACAAAGCCAGGAGTCAGGAGCTTCTTCTGGGTCTCCCATGTGGGTGCAGAGACCCAAGCACTTGAGCCATCTTCTGCTGCTTTCCCAGGCCTATTAGCAGGGAGCTTGATCAGAAGTGGAACAGCTGGGACTCAAACTGGCGCTCATATGTTTCTGGCACTGTAGACAGCGACTTAATGTGCTGCGCCACAGCATTGGCCCCAAAAGTTGTTTAAAGACAAAGGAAAAACTACATGTTAGGATTCATTGTTGTTTTATATATAACACTTGTAATTTTTAGTGGACATGAAAATCAGAAAAATGGGACTCAGAATAAAAGTCAATAAAAATATCTAGAGACATAGCTGTATTTATTGATTCCTTAGATGGGAACTTTAACAGAAGTATTATGAACTTGTGGAAGTATAAACAAGAAAACAAGGATGTAATCTGTGATACTGCAGGAGAGTAATATAAACATCAAAAACAAGCAAGCAAATTTTAGAACTAAAACTTATATTGAAAAATATAATATCAGAAATAAAAAATTATTGGTGGGGATTACAAAGCATATTGCAAAAGAAAGGATTAGTGAACCTGAAAACACTATAATAGAAATTAACGGAGAAAGGGGCTATCACTGTTGTATAGTAGGTTAAGCCTCCGCCTGTGGCGCTGGCATTCCATATGGGTGCCAGTTCGAGTCCTGGCTGTTTCACTTCTCTAGTCTAACTCCCTGCTAATATCCTGGGAAAGCAGTAGAAGATGGTCCAAGTGCATGCACCCCTGCACCCACGTGGGAGACTTGTAAGAACCTCTGGTTCCTGGCTTTGGACCAGCCTATCTCCTGCTATTATAGCCATTTGGGGAATGAACCAGCAGATGGAAGATCTCTCTCTGTAACTCTGCCTTTTGAATCAAATAAATAAATAAATCTTAAAAACAAAAGTGAATCCAGAAAGAAAAAAAATGGCACTAGCCTATGAGATAACATTAAATGGATAATAGACTTGTGTTTGAGTCCAGAAAGAGACAAGAGAGAATAAGGCAGGAAAAAAGCATCTGAAAATTGTAAGAAAATATTTACATTTAATAAAACTATCAAACCACAGATCAAAAACAAAAACAACCGCAATTCAACAAACTGTAAAAAGGAGAAATTCAAAGAATCCACATATAGGCAAGTCATTGTCAAATTGTTGAAAGCCAAAGACAAAGTAAAAATCTAAAAAGCGAAAAAAAAAAAAAGCATCTGGGAAAAGAAAAGAGACCACTGCAGGGGAACACCCAGAGAATGCTGTCTAACTTCGCAGAAGGATTGCAGCACAATGGAAAGGGGGGCATGAAAAGGTGGGAAAAAACCAAACCAGTAAACTGTCAATAGAGTTTTATGTCTGGGGAACATGTCTTTCAAAAATGAAGGTAAAATAAGGACATTTACTGATGAACACAAACGGAGAGAATTCAATGCAACAGATTTTTGTTACCAAAAATGATGAATAATGATATTTTCCATCCTACATCACCTTCCTTTCCTCATTCCCACTCTCTCCTACTTCCTTATTTTTCTTTTAATTTTTACAATGATACACTTTATTATTATTATTTTTTTAAATTTTAAAAATTTATATGAAAGGCACTGTTACAGAGACATTCCCAGAGCCATCAACCTGTGGGTACTCCACCAGGCTGGTTTAAGCCCCGGAGTCTGTGATATTTTGAGGCTTGGGGGCAACTGACTGTTCTATGTGAGTTTTCAGCCCCCTGTTAGTCCTCCCAGCCAGACTCAAAGTCAGTGGGGGACACATATTTTTGCCCCTGGTAAAATCCCTGGATCGCCTGTGTGCACAAGACCCTCCAGCCATAGCATACAACGGTACCTTCTCCCTGCCAATTGCCAGGTGCACAGACTCAAGATGCTGCATCTTGTCTGCACAAGTTGTTGGGTGTGCGCACAAGAGCTGTTGCAGCTGCTACTTATGTACAAAATGGCACCTGCCCTCTCTTAGCCAGTTGCTGGGTGCTGTTGTGGGAGGGATGGGGAGAGATATATGTGGTCCCTTTTCCTTCCACCGGGTTAACAGGTACCCTGTCTGCCTTAGGGCTCTAGGCCAGATTCATGCCGCGCTCTCCCTCCATCTATATCACCAGTGTCACAGGCTGCTGCAGTCTGATCTCACCTCGCTCTTCAAAGCTGCCACTTTCTCCAGCTCTTGGCTGCTGGATAGTGTGTTGTGTCTGTGCTCGTAGCTGCACGTCTGCACCTTCCACACAGATCCACAGTGTCCCTCTTGCTTTTGAAGAATTCCACTGCAGTTTCTCTCTAACTCTCCCCTGAGAGTGTACTTCCTCCATTTTTTTTTTATTATTATTTTCTCCTACCCTAGAGCAGCATGCCTTTCCCTATTCCACCGTCTTGGAATCTCAGCCTCATAAGCTTTGACATGCACACGCACACACATCTATGAGCATATCACCCCAGTGAAGCCTATGAAAGTTTTATGTGGCCTCATTTTCTATAGATCTCAAATTGTCTGGAGGTATTTTTCTTGTTACTGGAGCACTTCAAAGAGGGTCTGTATGCAATAAATGCTCTGATACCTTGTATGCCTGCAAGTATCTTTTCAGGCACACACTCGGATAATACTTTGGTTTTATGTGAAATTCTAGATTGAAGTTCTTCAAGTACTTTCAAAATATTACTCCATGTTCTTCTTGCAAGTCAGTTCTACCCTTGTATATTTTACATGATTATGACTAATGCTTTTTCCACAAGTAGAGTGTGAAGTTAGGGCAGGTGGAGGTCATGTTATTCTTGCTCATCATCGTACCAGAGTCCTCAGCACAGTGTCAAATAGGTAATTATTTTTTTTTTATTTTTTTTTATTTTTTGACAGGCAGAGTGGACAGTGAGAGAGAGAGAGAGACAGAGAGAAAGGTCTTCCTTTTGCCGTTGGTTCACCCTCCAATGGCCGCCGCGGCCAGCGCGCTGCGGCCGGCGCACCGCGCTGATCTGATGGCAGGAGCCAGGAGCCAGGTGCTTTTCCTGGTCTCCCATGGGGTGCAGGGCCCAAGCACCTGGGCCATCCTCCACTGCACTCCCTGGCCACAGCAGAGGGCTGGCCTGGAAGAGGGGCAACCAGGACAGAATCCGGCGCCCCGACCGGGACTAGAACCCGGTGTGCCAGCGCCGCTAGGCGGAGGATTAGCCTAGTGAGCCGCGGCGCCGGCCTCAAATAGGTAATTATTAATTACAGATGAGGTTTAGGTTGAGGCAAGACTATAAGGGTATTTGGTATAATGTTTTAGCTGGCCCTGACTGCCAGTTGGAAGTTTGTAATAGATCTGATAAATAGTGGAGTTACACAAAGTTTTAAAATAGTGTGGTGACATAATGACAGTGCTGCTCTGCTCTGGGAAGCTTCTTCCAACAGCAGTATTTCAGACACAATAGAGTACAGGACACCAACTGCAGAGCCTAGCAACAGCATGGGCTGGTACATGAAGGGCTGAGCTCATGTGCAGGGTATAGGAGTTGGAGGAGGAAGGCACATCTGAGATAGGACAGCCTATGATTTCTTCTAAACTTCAGGTCCTGATGAACAGAAATCAGGGGTTTCAGACAAACATACAGATGATTTAGAGGATGCATATGTACTGAGTTACATTTTAAATGGCTTTGGCTTGAAGTGCTGCTGGGTTTTTCATGTCAGAATGAACAGGAAGAAAGCCAAAAGGGGCCAGCGCTGTGGCTTAGTGGGTAAAGCCACTGCCTGCAGTGCCGGCATCTCATATGGGTGCTGATTTGAGTTCTGGGTTCTCCACTTCTGATCCAGCTCTCTGCTATGGCCTGGGAAAGCAGTAGAAAATAGCCCAAGTCCTTTGGCCCTTGCACCTGTGTGGCAGATCTGGAAGAAGCCCCTGGCTCCTGGCTTCGGATCAGTGTAGTCTAGCTGTTGCAGCCAACTGGGGAGTGGAACAGCAGATGGAAGACCTCTCTCTTTCTCTGCCTCTCCTTTCTCTGTGTAACTCTGACCTTCAAATAAATAAATAAATCTTAAAAAAAGCCAAAAATGTGGTTCCAGAACTCAGGTCAAAACTAGAGTTATGGTGTTCAATAGGGCTGGCCAAATATGGTTTATGGACATTCAGCCCGATGCCCATTTTTGGATGGTCCACATGCTAAGACAAGTTTTTATGTTGAAAAAAAAAAACAAAAACCAAAAGAATAATGCTTTATAATACATGAGAAATACATGAAATTTAAATCTCAGATTTATAAATAGTTTCACTGGAGCAGAGCCATGCTCACTCACTCCCTTATTGCCTACAGCTGCTTTCCTGCTACCACAGTGGAGTCTGGTAAGTTGTACCAGATACTCAATGGCCAGCAATGCATAAAATATTTACTATTTGGTCCTTTACAGAAAAGGTTTCTACTGTGAACATATATTACTGAGTTGCAAACTATTCTTACTCTTATAAGGTCATTTGGCCAGAGGGGAAAAGAAACATGGGTAACAGCAGTGTTAAAATAACAAAATGATAGGGGCCCACATTATGGTGCAGTAGGCTAAGCAGCTTCAAAGTCTCAGCTGCTCCACTTCTGTTCCAGCTCCCTGTTAATGCACCTGGGAAGGCAGTGGAGGATGTTTGTAAGTACATTCATATACTTTTTCTTAAAATTTTCTATTTTACACAAATAATTTTTTATTAAGAAATCTATTCAAGAGTTTCGGGCAAAAGCGAATGTATTTACTGTTTGAGTGAAGGACAAAATTCTAGATATATCATAAACACTGGAAAAATTCACTAGATCATATCAAGCAAAGTCTTACACAGATGAGGCTGACTACCGGGTGTGATAGAGGGTGAGAAACTAGATTGTGCTTGTTCAGTCATAGGGAGGAGCTGTGTCATCTCTGGATAAAGGGCCAGGTCTTAGCTTCAGAGGTAATACCATTCAACGTATCAGTTATCTAGGAGCTGCCTTTTGAGCACATTTATTTCCAATAGGAAAGGCCATTTGGTGCTCCAAAAAGTTCCTTGGTAAGAAAAGCAAAAGTGCTGAGTGTGGTCATGGATGGCTGTCATTACACACTATAATAACTCTTCACTATGAGGACATGATGAGTTCAACCAGAAAGCCTGAATTGGTCAATCAGTATATCCTATGCTGTGGATAAAGTGGATAACTATTGCCAAATCATGGCTTGTTGATTCTCTTATTCCATACCCCATATAGATCATTATTCTTCAGTTATGTAGCATGGCACCACTGTAGACAATAACAAAATAGTTGCAAAAGTTGGCTCCATGTTCACTCTCTGTAATGAAATCAAGGATATTTATGGTTTTTGATGGAATTAGGGGGCACTCTAACATTATCAGTAATATTTATTTTTTTAAAATGCTTTTTATAAAGATTTATTTTATTTAAAAGCCAGAATTAGAAAGAGATAGAGAGACAGAGAGAGAGATAGACAGAGAGAGAGAGAGATCTTCCATTTGTTGGTTCACTCCCCAAATGGTTGCAATGGCTGGAGCTGAGCCAATCTGAAGCCAGGAGCTAGAAGCTTCTTCCAGGTCTCCCAAGTGGATGCAGGGTCCCAAGTATTTAGGCCATCTTCATGTGCTTTCCCAAATGCATTAGCAGGGATCTGGATAGGAAGTGGAGCAGCTGGGGCTGGAACTGGTGTGCCGGTGCTTAAGCCGGTGGCTTAGCCCACTACACCACAGTGCTATCCCCATCGGTAATATTTAAGAAGTTGTCAGAAAGTGACTTTCATTAACACCCTATTTCCCCAAATCTGGGGAGTTCATCCTTTTTAGGAATTATGTTATTATATAGCCAGTTTATAATGAGTGCTTATTATATTCTGTGTAGATTCATTAACTATTTTGCCAGAAGGTGGTATTTTTTTTCTTTTAGCAAGATCAATAACATAGGTAAAGAATGCCCTATTATAAAATATACAACTTTATAGAGTTTCAGGTATACAGACTTTTTTTCAACATTTAGAATAACTTGAAATATCCTACAATGTTTTCTGTGGTAATTATGACACATAATTTTTTTTTTTACTGAGATGTAAGATGGGAGCTGGGATGGTGTAAATAGTATGTTTTCTACTTCATAAATACCAAATATGAGAGGTAAATGAGAAACAACATTAAATGTCCAGAAATATGCTGGATATATGGAATTAGATCTGTGGATAAAGGGGAGACCTTGGGAGACCCAAAGTGGGAAAGAGAGTGGAGTGGCAGCTGAAGTCAGTAAGAGAACTCCTGGTAATGAGACAGGGCTATGGGTGCCAGGGTATGTCCAGACAGAATCTGACATAGGGCTTGGCAAGGTGGTGCAGCTTCTACGTAGTAGGCACTGAAAATGGATTAGTAATGGAGGAACACTGGGATTATGCAAAGTGGAGGCCAGTGAGAGAGGCTTAAGAAACAGGAGAATGTTGCTATTAAGGACTGCGAACATTTCATAAAATTCCTTCTTCATTGGAATTCTTTCTTGCATGACTGGAATTACATAAGTATCTTTAATTGTAGGTCATAAAAAAGACTCAAAGTCCATTTGATGAGAAAATTAGCTTAAGTACATGGAGGGAAGTTTAGGACACTGGCAAACAAGACGATTGCTCAATGTGGAGGTCAGGGAGGGGAATGCAATAATCACGGTCTCTAGTTTAATTCTTAGAGCTAGTTCCTCACCTAACTAAGGTTAGGGTCTCCAAGAGGGTTAAGAAACAACTCTTGGTGGAGAGATCCCACAAGCTCACCCAGTTTCTAAAGCCTCTGTTTGTCTTTAGACAGCCTGGGGAGTAAGGCTCTGTGCTGCTCCGCCTGTGCTGCTATGGGAAGAAACAGCTCATGGACAGAGACTTGGGTGCCATTTTCAAGGAAACAGAGAGGGACATGAGGGTGATATGGGACTAGCCAAGGAGTTGGATTAGGTTCAGGAGCTGGAAACCGCACCTCCTTCACTCTGTGTTGCCATGTTCACCTACCTGTCAATCAGGAGACCCTTCCCCAAGAAGTACCTCCTCTTATCTTGGATGTGGGGGTGGTACCACATAAACACTTCCATTTTTATAAAGCTCATAAAAAGCTAGGAAGAGTGGAAGCTTGCGCTCTCCTCCTTGTGGACTCAGGATGAGTAGAGCAGGGTGTGATAATTCCCTTTCTTTGGCCCACTTTCCTGAAACAAAGCCCAATTTAATTTAGGCCAAATTTAGCCCACAACAGGGGCACTTACATGAGAAGTAAATGAAGTAACGCCGGCGCCGCAGCTCACTAGGCTAATCCTCCGCCTAGCGGCGCCGGCACACCGGGTTCTAGTCCCGGTCGGGGCGCCGGATTCTGTCCCGGTTGCCCCTCTTCCAGGCCAGCCCTCTGCTGTGGCCAGGGAGTGCAGTGGAGGATGGCCCAGGTGCTTGGGCCCTGCACCCCATGGGAGACCAGGAAAAGCACCTGGCTCCTGGCTCCTGCCACCGGATCAGCGCGGTGCGCCGGCCGCAGCACGCTGGCCGCGGCGGCCATTGGAGGGTGAACCAACGGCAAAGGAAGACCTTTCTCTCTGTCTCTCTCTCTCTCACTGTCCACTCTGCCTGTCCAAAAAAAAAAAAAAAAGTAAATGAAGTAAATGTTCTTTTTGGGCAGTAACAGTTCAGTTGGGCAGGCAAGGGATGGTCTTCTCCTGCTTCCCATGGAAGGCTGTGAGACCATCCTCTTCCTGAGGTGAATGTGGAAGCTTCCACTTCCTGTCTGGAACTCTGGACAGTGCCATCTTCATAGGTGGTCCCTTGCCCCAGGACATAGAACACTAGAGAGGGCTGTGCTGATGGTAGGAGGGAGAATGGCTTCCACTCAGTTCCAGGGCTCCAGGAAGGTACAAGGAAGTGACCGAGTCTTTTTTTTTTTATTGTTTTTTATTTGACAGGTAGAGTTAGACAGTGAGAGAGAGAGAGAGAGAGACAGAGAGAAAGGTCTTCTTTCTGTTGGTTCACCCCCCCAAATGGCCGCTATGGCCGGAACTATGCTGATCCGAAGCCAGGAGCCAGGTGCTTCCTCCTGGTCTCCACATGGGTGCAGGTGCTTAAGCACTTGGGCCATCCTACACTGCCTTCCTGGGCCACAGCAGAGAGCTGGACTGGAAGAGGAGCAGCCAGGACTAGAACCCGGTGCCCATATGGGATGCCGGCGCCTCAGGCGGAGGATTAGCCAAGTGAGCCAAGGCACCGGCCCCATGACCGAGTCTTTCTCATGCTCTTGTTAAAAGTACAATTAACTCAGGGGAGCCTGTGTGCTGTCAGGTAGAGAGGAAGGAAGCTATAATGTTACACAGATTGCCATCTTACAGGCTCAGGGGAAGAGAGATAGCCCTAGAGATGCATCTTATTTTCCTTTGGAAGAAAATCAATACTTCTTGGATAAATAATTTTATACCACTTGATGCTCATATAATTTAACATCTAACAGAATTTTGGTTTCATCCTGTACAAACACAAAACAGGTTTTATAACCAACTTTTATCTCTTGCATTTGCCATTACAATTTTCACGTTTATTTTTTATTTCTTCAGTGAGATTATAAGAATCATCTCTTATTTTGGTATTTCTTAGAGCTTGCAATGTCTGCACTGCTTTGCAGATAGTAGGTGTTGATAAGTGTTTGTGAAATGAGTGCTTCAATAGGAAAGTCAGACTTTCAAAACCTTGCCCCAAACCCAAAAAGGGTGAATCAAAAAAAAAAAAAAAAAAAAAAAAAAAAAAAAGCAAAAATCTCAGGACAATAAACAAAAGCTAGTGAAGTCACAAATTGCTTCCCAAAGGTTCTCTTCCCCATGCAAATATCTGGATAAGAAACACATGATATTTTTACTTTCACCATTATTCTGAGCAAATTTTTTAAGAGACAATAAAAAACTAATAAATTCTGTATTTCTACTCTCATAGTGTTTAAATTCTATGCAAGTTTACATGAAAGAAAGTTAGGAAAGCAGTGATAGGCATGGTGGACAGTTACCCTTGTATTTGAGCAAATCACTTGAGAGTTGAGGCAACTTAGTGACTTTCAGCTACAACATCCAGCTCCCAGGCCAGCCAAAATGTGGCAAAGGCCAACTGAGCTAGCTGCAAGGTACTTTGAGTTATCATAGAAGGCAGACTTAAAATTTAAGAAATAAGACTTTGGGCCCTGCTGTTTGGTTGGTTGGTTGGATTAAAACAGGCTTTATAGGGGTCAGCATTATGGCATAATGGGGTTAAACTGTTAGGTAGGAAGTCAGATATGAGCTTTTGTGTGTGTGACAAAGGCCTAAGGGAGACATTTAGGTCCAACATATGCATCTCACAGTCATCCCAATAACGTTTTAGGGGCAGCCCAGTATTTGCATCCTACCCTGCCCCTTCTACCCAATAACCTGTCAGGTGGGGATCCTCGCCCCTTCTGCCTGATATCTGCATTTCAAATATCCTGCTCAGGATCCTGATCCTCCAGGGGGTCCTGCCCATCCTTCTCTAACCAGGCTTCCTCTTGTCTGATAACTTCAAAGGGAAAACTCAGATAGCAGTTTTTAGTATTTACACCCATAAAGTCTTTTGCTTCAGGAGGAGATGTGAGAAGACAAAGACCCATCCCCTTAAAAACCCCTGGCCTCAACCAGACTCCGTGCTTAGTCCTCTACCTCCATGCTGAGCCACCCACCTGGCCTGGCCAGGTGTATTCCCTCCACTCAACCATGTAACCTCACTCTCCCCCAGTCTGAGCGACTAGGCACTCTCTCTCAGATTCTGTCTGGAGAGGTGCCCATCCATTCTTACGATATCCCTACCCTAATAAACCTTGCTATTTTGCTATCCACTACTCTCTCATGCCTGAATTCTTTCTTGTGCGAAGACAAGAACCCTGCCATTCACCGGTAACAAAGCCACTGGCTGCAATTTAGAATCCCATACTGGCACTGGTTCTGGCTGCTCCACTTCCAATCTAACTCCCTGCTAATGCACCTGTTACCGGAGAAACAAAGGTTCCTTGTCTTCATGCAAGAAAGAATTCAGGCGTGAGACAGAGAGCAGTGGAAAGCAGAATAGCAAGGTTTATTAGGGTAGGGACACCCGTAAGAATGATGGGCACCTCTCCAGACAGAACCTGAGAGAGAGTGCATTTAGGCTGGAGTTTTTAAGGGGATGGGTCTTGCCTTCCCGCCTTTTCTCTCTTTTCTCTCCTCCTCTCTTTCTTCTCTTCCCGAACAAAGGACTTGTTGGGTGTAAATACGAAAAATTCCTTTCTGAGTTTTTCCCACTGAAGTTGTCAGACAGGGGAAGCCTGGCTGGCCTCGCCCAGTCTTAGAGGAAGGATGGTTATCAGGCCAGGTGGAAGGGTCAGGACTCCCTGGAAGGTCATCAGACTCCCAGGAGTGCAGGTACTGGGCTGCACCTGGAAGGTTATCAGGATGACTTTGAGATGCGGGTGCTGGACCAACCGCTGTAGACGTCAATTCCTTAGGCCCTTGTCACACACACATAAGCTCATTTCTGACTTCCTACCTAACACACCTAGGAAAGCAGCAGAAGATGGCCCAAGTGCCTGGGCCCCTGCACCTGTCACTGGAGAAAAAGAGCCATGGAAGCTGTGAGGTTATTGTCTTCATGCAAAAGAAATTCAGGCATGAGACAGAGAGCAAAGTATTAAGGTTTTATTAGGAATAAGGCATCCATCAGAATGGAAGGGGTAGATAGAGAGCACCCAGTCACTCAGACTAGGGGAGATCCAGGTTACATGGTTGAATGGAGGGAATACACCTGGGCAGCCCTGGTGGGAGGCTCAGCAGAGAGCAGAGAGCTGAGCTCGCAGTCTTTGTTGGGACTCCCAGTTTTTAAGGGAGTCGCTTTACTCCCTCCCCATTCTCCTCCAGGACAAAGGATGGGGAGCCCTGGTGAAAGGTTTGTTGGGTGAAAATTAACAAATTCCTCCCCAGATTTGTTGGGCTGGGCAGAGGGGCTCCCTTAGGGCGTCTGTGAAGGTTTTATTGCCCCATGTTATCAGGTTAGGTAACCCATTTGGTTCTTAGGAGAGAGAATTCTCCTGGGAGCTTTCCTTGGGGGAAGGGCTGGGATCACCTGGGAGGTTATCAGGGTCTGAGCAGGACTTTGAAGTGCAAAATGCGGGGCTTCTGGGGCTTCCAAAGCATTTGCTGGTTTCTTCAGGCCCCTCTCACACACTTAGGCTGATTTTTAACTTCCTACCTCATATACCCACGTGGGAGACCCAGATGAAACTCCTGGCTCCTGGCTTTGGCCTGGCTCAGTCCTGGCCATTGTAGCCATTTGGGGATTGAACCAGCAGATGGAAGATCTCTCTAACTCTCCCCTCCTTGCCCCTCTCTGTAACTCTGCATTTCAAATAAATAAAATAAATCTAAAAAAAATAGGCATCTTAACCAACTTAAGGGGGTAAAAACCAGACTGCCTCAGCAGATGCCCTCCAAGGATTTCTTTTTTTTTTTTTTTTGTCAGGCAGAGTTAGACAGTAAGAGGGAGAGAGACAGAGAGAAAGGTCTTCCTTTTTCCATTGGCTCACCCCCTAAGTGGCCCACCGGGACTAAAACCCGGGGTGCAGGCGCCGCAGGCAGAGGATTAGCCTAGTGAGCTGTGGCGCCGGCTGACCTCCAAGGATTTCAGAAGGAACTGGTCTTGACCTTGGTTTGGAAATTGTTCTACTTCCTGGCTCTGTTATGGTGATAGATGAGCAATTAGGTTTGAAGCAATTGGCAGTGATAAGAAATTTACATTTCAAATAGTTACAACTGACCTATCTGTGACCTTCAGCTTATTTTCCTAATAACCAGCTATGACGCAGTTCTTGGAGTGTTTCAGGCCCCCTCAGACCAGGTATAATCTTAAGAAAACAGCTCAGCATCTGGGCTTTATTATCCTTTTTGTCATCCAGGCGTCACCAAGTTCTCCCATCTGTGATCAAGCCTGATCACTCATGCAGTTTTTATTGTAGCAAATGAAAATAGTTTGGAAATTTCCATCTTGAAGGCCAACACCGCCTGGAAAACTTTGACAAGCATTTTATCTATCAATGGAAACTCAGTTTATTAACATCCTTATTGATCATTTTTGCAGATATTTTATATTTCAGTAAACAATTATATTTTAAATAAAAGAAACCTTTTCTGCCATGCAGAAAACAAATAGAAGGTAGAGAAATATAATGCACCAAATGCATTAATTAGCATGGATTAAAAACCATATCATTTATTATTACAGTGCACATTTACTGCATACATTCTAGAAAATAAATTAAGCAAAAATGCTGAATAAAAACATATGTCCTTAGGGTGGGTGCTGTGGTGTAGTGGGTAAAGCTGCCACCTACAGTGCCGGCATCCCATATGGATACTGGTTTGAGTCCTGGGTGCTCCACTTCCAATCCAGCTCTCTGCTATAGCCTGGGAAAGCAGTGGAAAATGGCCCAAGTCCTTGGACCCCTGCACCTGCATGGGAGACCCAGAAGAAGCTCCTGGCTCCTGGCTTCAGATTGTCGCAGTTCTGACCATTGTGGCCATCTGGGGAGTGAACCAGAGGATGGAAGAACTCTTTCTCTCTTTCTTCTCTCTCTCTGCCTCTGCCTCTGTCTCTTTATAGCTCTGACTTTCAAATAAAGAAATAAATCTTTTAAAAAACACGTATGTTTGTTACCGGAGAAAGCAAGGGTTCTTGTCTTCAAGCAAGAAAGAATTCAGGCATGAGACAGAGAATAGTGGAAAGCAAAATAGCAAGGTTTATTAGGGTAAGAATGGATGGGCACCTCTCCAGACAGAACCTGAGAGAGAGTGCCCAGTCGCTCAGACTGGGGGAGAGCGAGGTTACATGGTTGAGTGGAGAGGCAGGCGGGTGGCTCAGCAGAGAGGCAGAGGGCTGAGCAGTCTGGTTGAGTCCAGGGTTTTTTTTTAAAAGGGGATCGGTCTTTCCTCCTCACCGCTGCTCCTCCTGGAACAAAGGACTTTTTGGATGTAAATACGAAAAATTCCTACCTGAGTTTTCCCCCTGAAGTTATTAGACAGGGAAGCCTGGCTGGTGTTGCCTGGCCTTAGAGGAGTCTTAGAGGAAGGATGGTTATCGGGTAGAAGGGGCAGGGCGTTTGAAGTGCAGATAGTGGGCTGCACCTGGAAGGTTATCAGGATGACTTGAGATGCAGATGCTGGACCTAGATGTCAACTCCTTAGGCCTTTGAAACACATACATAAGCTCATATCTGACTTCCTACCTAATGTGTCCACTGCCCAGAGATCACACAGTTAACATCATATTATACCTCCTGGAAAATGTATATAAAATGTACATAAAATACATGAGCGTGTAAATATAGTAAAATACATGCAAGTATATATAAATATGAGGGTAGTTTAAAAAGCTTATGGAAAGATGGAATTAAAAGATAACTTTACTTTTTTTTTATTTATTTGAAAGACAGAGTTAGAGATTGTTAGAGTTAGAGAGAGAGAGAGAGAGAGAAGGCTGCAACAGAGCTGCGCTGATCCGAATCCAGGAGCCAGGAGCATCTTTCAGGTCTCCCGTGTGCGTGCAGGGGCCCAAGGATTTGGGCCATCATCTACTGCTTTCCTAGGCCATAGCAGAGAGCTGGATCAGAAGAGGAGCAGCTGGGACTAGAACTGGCACCATATGGGATGCTGGTGCTTCAGGCCAGGGCTTTAACCTGCTGTACCACAGCGCCGGCCCCAAGACAACTTTACTTCAGTGCAAAACATTTTCGAAATCCATGCTTGATGTTTTCATATTATGCATTTCCATGAACTTTTTGAAGATTTTAACCAAAATCGAGATGTGTTTTAACCATTAGGCAATGGTGTTTTTCTTCTTTCAGAGTCAGATGAAATTGGCATTTAGAAATAGGGAAAAAAGGCACAGTGTGAGGTCTCAGGGGGCAAGACTCAGGTAGAATTCCTTTGTCCTCTGCTATGTCGCCTGGTCAGTGCATATGTTTGCTTGTTAACCACGAACAGATATGGTAGCTCCCATTTTAAAAAAATTACCAAGAGTGTATGGGAGATATTCAGATAATAATGTTTTCAAATTCTCGTGAACCAGATCTTTTAATGAGAAAAGAACAGGTGTTGCTGTGAGAAGCAGTTATCAAACCTTGCAAAGTATTATATTCCAGAGAGAGTTCCCAGCACCTGTTACTTTCCCCAGAGAAGGGTCTCTGGGTGATATGCAGGTCTACTGAGCATGCCCTGTGGATGGGCATGAGTACAAATGGAGGTTGCCAGGCTGCAGGACACATCCCTACATGTTTCATCTCCAGGGAATTTGAATTCTTCTGTAGAAGACACTTGCCTATTCTTTCCCAGTAATTTATTTATGCAATCATTTATTTCTAGCAGGATAACCTCCTGGGTATTTATTGTATACTTTATGTTCAATATTACTTTATACATTTTGCTGCTCAAATTGGTCTAGCTTTAGTTCCTGGGAGCCCTTTCAATTGGCCTTTTTTTAAAGATTTATTTATTTATTTGAAAGGCAGAGTTACAGAAAGGGAGGTAGGGTGAGCCATCTTGCATCCACAGGTTCACTCACTAAATTACCACAATGGCAGAAGATGGACAGATCTGAAACCAGGAACCAGGAGCTTCTTCTGGGTCTCCCACGTGGGTGCAGGAGCCCAAGCACTTAGGTCATCTTTCTCTGATTTCCCAGGCACATTAATAGGAAGCTGGATCAGAAGTGGAGCATCCAAGATGCAAACTAGCACCTATATGGAATGCTGGCACCGCAGGCCATGGCTTTACCTGCTACATCACTGCACTGGCCTCTCAATTGGTTCTTATATATTCCCTTTTTGTAGGGGTGTGTATGTGTATCTGTATAAATTTAGCACTTCTTTGCTCTCTGGCACCACAAGTTATTTTAGGTTCATATTGTATATTCTCTTCTTAGACCCAGAATCAGCCATTTCTCCTTATATTGGAGAACAGCGTGAGGAGCAAAAGTCTAGGTACATGTATACCGGTGGCTACTGGGATATTGTTGCTTCTATGCCCTCTCTATATGGAAGGGTTTAAGTGTATACCAAGCCCTTGTATACATACATACCTATAGTTATTTACTCATCTCTCTATATTAAACTAAGGATGAGCTCATATTGATGTCCTTTTCTCTGTATTTAAAGAAAAAATTGGGCAGCAGATGGTCTCTCACATGTGTTTCATTTCAGTTTTCTATGATTATGTGTCCAAATCTACTAAAAAAAAAATCACTGTCTTAGGTCTGTTCTCTAGAACTCCTCAGAAATCATGTTGCATTGAAAAACAATGTTCTACTGGGAACAGAGCCCTGCAGAAAACTACATGAGCAGCAAGGATCAGGAGAAACAGCTGAATCAGGCAGGTGGTGCAGCAAAGCTGCTGTTGACTAGACAGCAATGGAGATACAAAATGTGAAGTGTGGATATCCTTTGAGGATTCACTAGAACCCTGCCTTGATACGAACATTTCTGATAGTCACTGATGAAGAGGCATGCCTCATCTGGTAAGGAGAGTAATTTTAGTAGCAGTTTGTCCTACCTGATTTGATAGAGCTAAGGGGCACCACCTAGCATCAGTAAATGGCCCTAGTACAGCGCCTCTAATTTAAGGTAAGCATCAAAGTTCAGGTCATTTTGTTTCCAGCTCTTCTTGTCTTTGCAGAAACAATGGCTCCATTGTCAGCCTAGGGCCTTTGCAAGCCAGGTTCAGGGAAGAATGGCTGTATCATTGATTTGCATGTCAGCAATATGGTAAGGGAAGGAAAAGCTCAGTATATTTCCATTCCAGAGGGAACTGACTGAAAAGATTGGGTAGCCAGCCATGCAATTCTCAAGAAATGCTTCTTACAACTTGAAAGAGGAAGAAATACCTGAGGGGAGCTATATTTGGCCAACACCAGGGCATCTTATAAACATATCTGAAGGCATAAATTGACATTTAAGGAAAATGTGGGAGAACCAGTTTTGAAATGCACTAAGAGATGGCATTAAAGATATGCCATAGTTTTTCATAAAAAACTAATATCCATACATATTTGACTTAAGAAACCTCCACTTTTCAGATAGAGACAATTACTTGAAAGGAAATATAAAATAGGAGTCCAGATGGAACAATGTAATAGAAATCCTGCTAAAACAGAAAAAGACATTAAGATTATAGCATGAATTTATCATGTTTTTGCAGACTTAACGGACACTTAGACTTTATGAATACATTGACAATGTACTTTTAAATACTACATAATAATTTTATCCTCTGTCATCTCCTGAATACAGAATATATTCATGTATACTTGCCTTGGCTGAATTTATTTTTTATTTGAGAAACAGAGAGAGGGGAGAAGAGGAAGGGAAAGAGGGAAAGCTGTAATCTACTGGTTCAATCCTCATATGCCCACAATGGCCAGAGCTGAATTGAGCTGGAGTCAGGGGCCTGGAACTCAATCCAGGTCTCCCATACGGGTGGTAAGAACCCCAGTATTTAAGCCATCACTGCTGCATCACAGGGTCTGCATTGGTAGGAATCTAGAGTCAGGAGCTAGAATTGCAATTTGAATCCAGGTACTCTGATGCCAGATGTAAGCATCCTAATCTCTCAGCCAAATGCCGGCACCTTGGCCTGAGTTTCTTATGGAAGCGAACCAGTAGAGACTATGCATTTTGAGTAAGGGTTATTATAGGTACAACTGTATTTATCTTGGTCAAACATTTTAAAATGTGTATTGACAATATAACACAGACCAATGAATTAGTTTGAAATTTTATTTTGAAGTCGAAGCAAGGTGCTGTGAGCAGTTCTCTAAACATGTCACATAACAGTTGGCTGATACAATGAAGTAAAACTTACAACCAAGCATTTTTAAACATGACTTAATTTTGTAACTGTTCAAACCTACAGCAGAATTGTGTGTTCATTAAGTTTACTAAGGAAAGGGGCAATAGGAAATGCATAGTATTGTCGTAAGTAGGTATTTTAAAGAAAATGATGCATTTTGTTAAAGAAGATGTGACATATTTCATTTCTATTCATCAATATTCCTTATTTTCATGATCATTTAACTCATGAAGCACTTAGTTGAAAATAATATGAGAATCCACAAAGATTTAAATCATAGGGAGTTAGGAACAGAAGATTCTAATGGAATTTTCTTGTATTTAGCTGTCATGTGGCAACAACAAACTAAATACTTTGTAGCGCTCAATATCTGAGCCTGGCATAAATAGCGAAGAAGCTCATCTTTTTATGTATGAATGTTTATATTTATTAGTAATGTCTAGTATTTGTTGAAAGCTTGGTCTTTCCAAGGCACTATAATAAGATATGCAATAATTTATTCAGTCATAACAGCGATTCTGTTTTACCAACGAGGAACTTCAAGTTTAAAGAGATGTATATGTGATTTATACAAATTTTCGTTAGTAAATGGTACAACAAAGCCTTAAATTTAGGTCCGACATAAAGAGATTGTTTTATCTGGAAGTATGTTTGAACATTGCTATATTTTCCTATAACCAAAGAGGGAAATCATGTCTAAACAGATATGGTTTTAGTTCATAACTGGCTTGGGGCCATGGTCTTGCTTGATCTTGCCCACTCCTAAGATTCCAAGGATAAAAATAACACCTAAAATTACTCTTAGGGTCTCCTAAAATATTCTAGACTAAGACTGGAGAAAGCTCTTTTAAAGTGCCCATTGGATTACCAAATGTGGCTGCTGAGGCCATCTGTGCTAAAAATAAAACAGGAAAGTCATGAGTAGGGCCAAATTCCCAAATCATAAGTCAGCAGCAATTGTGTGTGTTGGGGTGGAGGAGGGGATGCAGGATATGGTTTTCTTTCTAGATGAGTTCTGCTTGGCCACTGAAAACCTTAAACATGCTCCAAAAGTTTGAGGATTAAAACTGCTGTGGAAACTTGGGAAAGGTGTCAGCAACCACAAACTAGAATTCTAGAAATACTTACATACATCTGGGCTTGAACCTATCCAGCTATGAGGATATGCCCTGATGATGGTTTGTCTTGGTGTCCTGTGAGGCTGACAGACTTAGTAACTTAAATGTCAGCCCAAGCAGTTAATATGTGCAACATCTCATGGATTCACTACTTTTTGAAGTAATGGTTTTTCTGTTAGTCATTTGTTCAATTATTGCTAATACCATCAAGCCTTTGTTGGATCCTGGACATAGTGTTTGACTTGACTAAAGCTTTAGCAAAGTTGAAGACCTCAATCTCATAACAGAAGCTAGGTAAAACAACAAACAAAAGGCTGTACCCCTTGAGCTATTTCTAGCCATATTTTAAAAAAAGATTTATTTCTTTAAAAGTCAGAGTTACAGAGGAGAAGCAGAGAGAGAGAGAGAGAGAGAGAGAGAGAGAGAGAGAATCTTCCATCCACTGGTTCACTTTCCAAATGGTTTCAACAGCTGGGGCTGGACCAGGCTGAGCCAGGAGCTTCATCTGGGTCTCCCCTCATGTTGATGCAGGTGCCCAAGCAGATGCGGCATCTTCTGCTTTTTCCCAGGGGAATTAGCAGGGAGCTGGGTGGAAGCAGAGCAGCCAGGACTCAAAATTGGTGCCCATATGGGATGCTGGCACTGCACACAGCAGCTTAACCAGCTGCACCACAGCGCCGACTCATTTTTAGCTATCTTGACATCTGAGTTTATGCCTTCATACCATACTCTAAAGTTTAGCCTTTTGGGAGGTGACTCAGGTACTACAAAGGTTAAGAAAAGAATGGAGTTAACAGTGGATGCTGTGTGGTGTTGCTAAGAAATTCGCTTTAAGAATTGAAGAATTGGGGCCAGCGATACAGAGTAGTGTGTAATGCTGCTGCCTACAATGCAAGTATCCCATATGGATATCGGTTCATGTTCAGGCTGCTCCACTTCTAACTCCTTGCTAACGGCCTGGGAAAAGCAGAGGAAAATAGCCCAAGTGCTTGGGCCCCTGCCAGCCTTGTAGGATACATGGAAGAAGCTCCTGGCTCCTGGTTTCAGCCAGTTGCAGCTATCTGGGTAGTCAGTCTCTCTCTGTGTCTCTCCTCTCTGTAACTCTATTGAGTTCTGCTAGATGACAACTCTCTGCTTTTGTTGGAAGAGAGCTGCCTTCTCCCAGCATGGAACAATTCTGGACCACACTAATTCAGAACACCCTTAGGATCCCCGAGACGACGTGATTATATTGCTGTCTCCCACTGCCCAGACTTGCATCTTTATTTCCTCACAGGTATTCACCCTAGAGCATTCCCTAACCTGAGTGAACTTGTATGCTCTGAGTCAGCTTTCCAGGGAACTTGTACTGCTTTTTTCATCATTTATATATACAGACTTATGATGGTATGAAAGCTACATGCATTCATTAGGGACCCTACTTTAAATTTTGAATTCTGATCTTGAGATGCTGGGCAGTGGCAGTAAGCCGCGGCTACCAGTCAGCCATGTGGTCAATATGGTCAATACACACTTTACAGTGTGTTGTGTTGCCAGTGATGTTTTTGGATACATAACTTCAATAAAATTATATGAAGCATTCAACAGTTTCTTATCAAATAAATTTTGTGTTAGATGACTTTTGTCCAAGTATCAGCTAATGTAATTATTCTGAGTATGTTTAAGATAGGTGTATTAAAAGCACCCCCCCCTTTAGATTTATTTATTTGAAAGGCAGAGCGATAGAGAGGGAGGGAAAGACAGGAGAAGATTTTCCATCCTCTGGCTCATTTGCCAAATGGCCACACCCACTGGGGCTGGGCAAGGCTGAAGCCAGGAGCCCAGAACCCTGTCCTGGTCTTCCACATGGGTGGCAAGGACCCAAGTACTTGAGTCATCATGGGTTGCTTTCCCAGATCCAGGGAGCTGGATCAGAAGTGGAGTGGAAGGGACTTGAACCAGTATTTCAATATGGGGTGTTATCATAGCAAGCTGTGGCTTAACCCACTGCAGCAGGACTGGTTGCTGTGGCACACTGAGCTAAGCTGCCTGCAATGCTGACATCGCATAGTGAAGTGCCAGTTCGAATCCCAGCTGCTCCCGATCCAACTCCCCACTAATGTGCCTGAGATGTCATCAGAGGATGGCCTAAGTACTTGGGCCCCTGCCACCCACATAATATTCCAGCATGGAATTCCTGGCTCCTGCTTCAGCCTGGACCAGCTCTGGCCATTGTGGCCATTTGGAGAGTGAACCAGTGGATGGAAAAATCTCTCTTTCTCTCTGCCTTTTAAATAAATAAATAAATATTTAAAAAAATAAAAGAAACCACCACAATGCTGGCTCCTTAAAGCATTTTCAGCTTAACAATATTTTCAATTTACAACAGGGTAATTGCAGTGTAACCACATTGTAAGTCAAGCAGCATCTGTATATCAGATAATCATGTAAAATTTCACATGAAGGAAACCACACCAAAAAAACTGTGAAAGCCACTTGTATGAAAATTAAACAAATACTGTACCTTACATAAAAATATCAGTATCTTTTTGTGCAAGAGCAACTTATTTATGCTCATTTTCCAAAATAACATGTTTTCCTTCTGTAATAGTTTCTCCTTAACCTTTAAATGTTGCTTTTACACATGTACTCTTGTCCCATTTAAAACAGAAAATACATTATATAATAAAATTATGGTTATTTTTAATATTATATACCTAAAACCATGAAAATTTACTAACAAAAGCAAGCATTATGGATCAGAGAAAGGCATTCAGTAGATGTCAAATATTCTCAGGTTGGATTTTTTTTTTTTAATTTGACAGGCAGAGTTAGACAGTGAGAGAGAGAGACAGAGAGAAAGGTGTTCCTTCCGTTGGTTCACCCCCCAAATGGACGCCATGGCTGGCGTTGCGCCAATCTGAAGCCAGGAGCCAGGTGCTTCTCCTGGTCTCCCATGCGGGTGCAGGGCCCAAGCACCTGGGCCATCCTTCACTGCCTTCCTGGGCCACAGAAGAGAGCCAGACTGGAAGAGGAGCAACAGGGACTAGAATCCGGTGCCCATATGGGATGCCGGCGCCGCAGGTGGAGGACTAACCTAGTGAGCCACGGCGCCGGCCCCTGGATAGAGTTTTTACATATTACTTTCCTTCTAGAAAAAATAATAAAGATTTTGTCTTAAATCAACAATGTATTAATAAATATATGCATATATAATTTTTGTTTTAATAATATACCATCCACTAGCTTCTCAAAATACAGTGGAAAATCAATAACTACAAAAGTCTACAGTTTTGTAAAAGGAGTCACTTTATTCTGTGGTGCTTTGGAAAAATGGCAGGGATATTTCATCAACTAAGTTGATGAAAGGTTAAATGATAAAACTTTGCTGAAAAGATAACAACTCAATTTTAGAAGTTTATTAATGACTATATTTTGGATCTTAGTAGGCTTCTGCAGGACTTCATAATTCTCACAGCACAGTCAAGGTGACAGAAAGATGAACTGCAGCTCAGAGGCACAGAGTGATTGTGATCTTGTTTCCTATGTTTCTACTGCCTGGGAAGCTGTATGCACTCACCAGGTCTTGATTTTCTGTTCCAGCAATAAGGATGAGCACAACAGACAAGCTCTATTCAACCTCAGGTTTGTTGCTGCTTTGGCAATTTTCACACTTGATGTGTCAACACTTAATTGGTAAGTAGAACATGCTACAGGGATTCAGAAGTGCCACTCAGAGTTCAGAGTTGTAAAAGTATTGTTTATTAGAAAGAATAACAAAGAACATTATGTGCATGTTATTTAACATTTATAGTCTTGCTATTGGGCTATATTCTACTAGTGAATTTATTTTGGAGCCTAAAATACAAAACTTATATACTTGAGAATTCCCACTTATGGCTTCAGAGTTTATGAAAAAAGTGAAATTTAGTAGAGTTCTATTGAAAAATACTGAACATGAAATTTTGGTAGCATCAGTGACCAAGTGTATTGCAAAATCTTTTTTCCTGGAGAGACAGTTAATCAACCAAGCACAACACAGGATACAGTTCCTCTTAAAAATGCAGTGTATTGCAGAAATACTAGATATGTATGCAAATAACAGTGATATTCCCCCATCAAAAGTGAACAGACTTTACAAATTAAAATGTATACATTGATTCATTCTCTTTATGCACAATGAGTATCTTTTTGGAGTCAAAGAACACTAAAGTACAATCAACTCTAGATCTTTGTTAATATAGAGAGAACATTAATAAATGAACTTTGTTTTTTCACTTGACAATTATTTGAGCACCTACTATGTGCCAGGCTTCGTGGCAGGCACTGGCAATGCAATTATGGACATGAGAGACAGTCTCTGCTCTTGTGAAGACTATATTCTAATGGAAGGAGATGATAAATAATCTATTACAATACAGCCTGAGAAATTCCGAAAGGGGAAGTACAGAGTGCCATATAATAAGGAACAAAGCAATTAGGTACCAAAACTGGATTTAAAGGAATCAGGTAAGTTTTCCTATGGGACATAATATCTAAGTTGAGACCTTATTGGTGTGTAGGTGTTGGCCAGTTTTGCAGAGGGGGATTAAAGGAATATGGTAAAAATGTACAGAATTCTAGAAATGAAAAGACATCTCTCCTTCAATGAACCTAAAGAGAAAATCAGTATGGCTGAATTTTGGAAGAAAGGGTGTTATGGTAGTATGGATAGATGAGGAACGCAAGCACTGGTCTACGAAGGACCTTGCAAAAACATATTAAGAAGTAAGGACTTTATCAAAATGGCAATAGTAAACACTGAAAAGATTTAGGTCAAGGGGATCAGAGTTTTATAACGATTAATTTTAGAAAGATTACTGTAACTATGAAGCAGAAAATGAAGGTGAAGAAAACAACTGGGATTCTGAGATAGAATTCCAGGTGAGGTGACTGCAGAATGGACTGTTAGTGATTCTGGGAACGAAGAAAAATAGAGAATAAAGACATTTTTAGAAATCAAATAGACAAAACTTGCTAATTGACTATATGTGGGCAATGCAAGAGAGACAGGAATCTGGGATGTCACCTATATCCTGCTTGAGCAGATGGGGAGAGGATTGTGTCATTCGCTGAGACAGGAAATATAGGAAGAAAAGATTTGGGAGAAGGATGCTGAGCTCTTTTTTGGGGCACTTAGGGGAGGTGTTAGTGTGCAAATGGTAAATAAAACCATGGGAGTAGTGACACTGTTATAGCTGATATGTAGAGTAATCAGAGAGCAGGCTGTTGGACTAAATACCAAAAACACCAAAAAATTAAGTGTTGGACAGAGAAACAGGAGTTATGAAAGACCACAAGTCCATTGTTAATCCTGAAGCCATAATGTGTTTATTATTTTATATTCTTCTTGGCCAAGTCTATTACTAGAGGTACTAACAGGTATGAGTTTTATCTGCTTTCTTTTGTCACCCAAACCAACATAAACTGGCAATGAAAGCATTTTCAATAATCTGAAATCAATAAATATTTGTAAAATATCTTGAAATATAGTCTACAAACAAAACAGCCTTTGGTTACTCAATATCTAGCTTTGACTATTTTCAGTTTTCTATATTTCAAAAACTTTTACTTATGCTGTAATTTGTGTTCCATCAGTTTGTTAAGTTTCTCTTTTGCTGATCACTTAAATAGTCTTTAATGGATTTATAGCTCACTGACAGCCCAAACAGATTTTCTCTGATCAAAGCATATGATTAAATAGAGATGTTTCAGAAGACAGCCATGGTCCATAATCCCCACATGTAAAAGATCCAAATAGTTTCAGGTCGGTTGATAGAGATTTACCTTATATATTTTGTGTTACAAAAATGTATTCTAATATATTCCATAAAAGAAATGTTTCACCTCCAACAAATATGAAAAGCTTTTCTTCCTGCATATCAAAGTAAAAGATTTGATGGTATACTGCACTGACATATACATATATACATATATGTACATATAGAAAGAATAGCAAACTATCTCCTTATTTCTTCATATAATTTAATTCACACCTTATTAATACCAGTGCACAGATGCATAGTACTGACAGAAGACTAAGTAATTACTGTTAAAACTTACTTGTAAAATATTTTCAACTTTAGACACTGGTAAAACCAGAGATGTTATTTTGTACACTATACCTTTTATGCATCCCAAAGGGAAATTGCAATTTCTTGTAGCACTGGAAAAAATGTACTTATTACTATTTTATGGAGATATACAAAATTTCATAACTTTTGTTGAAAACCTCCCAATTTACTGTGCAGAAATGAAAACATCTTTTTCAAACAACTTGCACTTATGTGAGCTCATAAAGGTTACTATAAAAATATTGCAAACCCAATAAAATAATGACAAAGTACAAAGTCTTTTGTTTTTTAAAAGTCAAATTTTAAGAAGCTTGCATTTATACAAATGCACAATACTTTTTAATGACCCCAACTGGTATTTTTGTTTAGGATTATCTTATTTTAGACATCTAAATTTAACATTTTTCATTATTTCTGCTTTACAATAGAAGAACTCAGAGGACAAATTTTTTAAAACAGGATTGTAAGAAAACCTTACAAAGTGGAAAACACTCTATGTGTTTTAGTTACTCATCATACCAAAGATAAAAATGCCTCCACTACCTCATTTTCCTTGTATTTAACTTGAATTCCAAGATAATAATTTTAACTACCTCTCCTTTGTTTAAATAGTCTTTGAGTCAAAAGTGTAAAATTTTAGATCCTCTAACAAAACCCAAAATATCACTGAAGCTATTTCCCATTTTCAGAGTGTAGTTAAAGAAATGCTTATTCTAATATAAATCTCCAACGTGCTGAATTAAGACATATTAGTAGCATGGCTAGCCAGTTGTTGACTTGGCTTTAGCCTTAGAAGAATATTATTACTATTGGCTGTTAAGCTCCAAATTTGAGCTTTTCATTTTTTTTTTATATTGTAATACTGTACTTTCCAATACAGATAATTTAAAAAATCTGATTTTTTTCTTAACAGTAAAATATTGGTCAATGTTTTTTGGGAAAAAATCTGTGTCAAGGTGGGAAATATTTTCTTTTTAGATATTAGAATAACTGTTATAAAAAAACTATAAAATTACAAATTCCTGAAAAAAATACACTGAAAATGTTTTTCTAGGAAAAATATGCAACCTGTTAGCTACAAGAAAATATAGCATTACCACAGGGTGCAGTCATCCATGGACTTGGCTTATGAGACTTAAAAAACACACAAGAAGTAGCACCAAAATTGTCTAAAACTTCAAAAGATATTCTGAAGACATTCCAGGCCCAAGTGTTACATCATAGAAAATGTGATTTAATCTAGGAGCTTTCCCCAATAATAATAAATATATTCTTTTCAATGTTTAGAAAATGTGCTAGCTTTATTTATTTTCACCACGATATTAAGGTAGTGTATGGTTATCATTTACCTTGGTTTGGGCTGAGCAGGGACAACAGAAATGCAAATATTACCCAAATAATATGGCAGGTGTGGAACGGGTTTCCAAGTAAAACTCATTTTTAGCTCATTTCCTCCTTTTTCCTCTAAAATGTTTTATTGGAATTCTCTTTACGAATTATACTGCTTGATTTGAATTCCAGATTCCATTATTTTTGCTTGCTCACTGTTTGGTGGTGTTATTTAAAATTCTGCATGGAAACAGAGGTATCTAAAAGTAGGCACAGATCATAGTAGTGAAACAGGATTTTAAATAAGCTAATCTACATTCAAAATCTACATTTGCCCCTGTTATAAACAAGAGTTGAATTTTAAACAATATCCACATATAAATTTAATTATAAAACAGCCAGCATAAAAATTAAAACAGAGAAAACTTTTCGAGCTTTCAAAAATGAAATGTGTAACTTTGCCAATTATATATATGGCTACCAAATGTCAAACAACTCATTCAGCCATGTTTCACTGTTGTACATAAATAATGACAAGACAAAGAACAGCAACTAGTCCAAGGGCTTGTAGGCCAAGGAACCACAGCATAACCCAAAAGAAAATGACTATTACTGGTTCCACAATTCGTTCTCCAAAATACATCCTTGTGAAGCCCATGTTGAGGAGGCTTTTGTTCAGTTCACCAAAAAGTGTTCCCATCTTTTTGTAGTCATCTCCGACAGGTTCGCCAGTATGGTTTCGTGATTCCTCAATATCCTTCAAAAAAAAAAAAAAAAAAAAAAGACAAGACAAAATATGAATATAGAATGAGAAATATGTAAAGGTCTTTAAGAAAAATGACTACCTCATAGGTCTTCCCTTTTCCTCAAAGGACTGGGCAAACGCTGATGATTATTCAGTAACTACTAGTATTAACAAGTTGTTACTTGATTGCCAGTCTCCTGTTTTATAAGACAGGGACTCTATAGCTCTGCCTAGTAAGCTTTTATTTTTTTTAGTTCATTCCTTTAGTTCTAAGACTTTAGGGTACTGAGCTTCAGCTGACTGGAGCATGTTTTGTTGTTAACTGCTGAGCAATCCTCAGCCTGTGGTCTTTCAGTCTTAGCTCCAGTGGAGCAAACTTCAATGCAGGCCCTTGCACAGTTTCCTACTGAAATTCTAAAAATGTCTTAAATGCCAGTTAGTTTTCATCAGGAGAATAGGAAAATGACCATGTATACTCAGCTATACCTACCAAAAAGTACTATTTCTATTGTTTCCCATTCTTAACAATTAAGGCCATCAACTTGTTTTTAAACTACTGTCTCTCAGCTTCAAACCTATTCTTTGAAATTCTGCAAACATTTCTGGTTCCCTGTTAGGCTCTGCCAATAAATGGGCCAGGAAGACACTGCACATGTGAAGGACGAAGGAACATGCTCTTGTTTGCTTCAGATGAGTCTCTTTTGCTTTTTTAAATATGTTTTTATTCATTTGAAAGGCAGAGAGACAGAAAAGAAAGAGCTCTTTCATCCTCTGCTTCATTCCCCCAAGTGCATGCAACAGCTAGGGCTTGGGTCAGTCCAAAGTCAGGAGCCACGAAATCAATCCAAGTCTCCAGGTGGGTGGCAGGGACTTAGTATTTACCCATCATCTGTGGCTTCCCAGGGTGCACATTAGTAGGAAACTGGAATTGGGGAGATAGGACTGGAACCCTCTTACTCTGATACGGGATGCAAGAGTACCAAGCAACATCGTGATCACTGCATCTTGTCTGCTATCCCAAAGACACCCATTTGTTTCTTGATCCTGTTAGTCTTACTCTTGCAAAAGTTTTTCACTTGGGCTACAGTAGGATCTTCTAGTAGCTGCAGCTGATTGCAATCTGCAAGTTTCCCAACACTTGTAGAACCTATCTCAATGTGCCTTCTTGATACACCAGTTTCAACCTGTGGGTACCTCTTCCTGAGTTATCTGGTTGTTCTCTCTTCTGATGCCAGACACCAGCACCAGTTGAACACTGACTCATTCTCAGAAGTCTGAGTTTTCAGGTCTGGAGGGCCTTTTCTCAATATTGTTAGGTTCGGTAATTCTATTTCTTTTCTTTGCTGCCTCAGTCTTGGGAGTGGTGTCTGCTCCTGGTTGTTGCTATTTTAGTATAGTGGTTTTTTGTTTGTTTGTTTGTTTTTGTTAAAACTTTAGCATACATTAGAATCCCTTGGAGGGATTGTTAAAGCAAAGACTGCTGGGCCCAGGACCTGTGTGGCAGGGGTGAGGCTTGTGGTCTGAGAATGTGTATTATCTGACAAGTTCACAAGTGAGGTTTATGATGCTGGCTTATTGATCCCCCCTTGAAAAGCACTGCCTTAGTGTCTTCTTTCTGCCTTTTCCATTTTTCAATACCTACTAACAATTGCATATATTAAATCATCTTGGTTAAAGTCACTGGTACTGTTTCTCTATTCTCAATAGACCCTAGTGCAACCACAAAGGAGAAACTATGTCATGTAGGTGACATTAATTTTAACTCTAATTTATTAAATTTATTTTTTGGGAATGATGATTCAAATAATTATTGAACATCCACTTGTTCATAGTAGGTACAAGACAGAGAATTACTCATATGTTAAAAAAGTATTTACATAAGTGGTTTCATGGAATAACAAATATTAACTACCATTAAATATGCTCTCTAGGCCAAAGGAAAGCAAAACTATTTTAGAAATGGAGCATTACAAAAATCATCTGCCACAAAGAGCCAATGATTCTGAGGAAGCTTTAAAGCACTCGTCAAAAACCTGAATGAAATTTACATTCTGTTAGTAGAAACCAAAGCTTGATTGTTTCAGTCTTCAATCAATAATGAAAAATATTTCTCATTCTAAAAATAAGGGCTATTTTCTATTCTGTATATATACTTTAAAATACAACTTTTCTAATTTTTTGTTTGAAGTCATTAGACAAAATGATTTTCAATATGACTCTAAGAAGTGGACTTTTCCCACATACTAGTAATTGATGTAGAACACAGTACCACTGGGAATGATGAAATACTGGAAAAATGAAACTCAGTAGGGCATCATTGTTAAGTCTTTATTATGTGTTGGAGTCAAAATTACTTCTGAAGTATGCTTATATATAATTTAAAAGTTTTAGATTTTTATTTCTATCATAAAAACAATGGGAAAAATAATATGCTGAAAGCTATTTAGGGAGTTTAAATTCAGGCTGTAACACTTCAATCAGCAGAGTGAACTTTACCAAATTCACTTTCCTGGAAATGGATTTATATGATTATAAATGGATTTATATGATTTTTTTGATGCTGATAATTTCATCTTGTTATAATTGCTTATCTTTCCTTTAAAATTGATTTCTTAATTATTTTTTTCCTTTACTGATGATGTGCTATGGCTGAATTAATTTTATATTTCTCAGCTTCCTGTACTTTTAGGTGTTCCATGGAATTATACATTAAAAAAAAAAAGGACTTGTTCGTACCTAATGGCAAACTTTTCTTTAGGGTTGAATTTGAAGAGTTCTTGATTTAGTTAGCAATTCTTCTGGTACCTTATCCCTTTCTACTTCTGCATTTAACACTGTTAATATTGTTTCTGGCCTTTGTTTTTTACTTTTAATTATTTTTTTTAATTTCCCAATTTCTTTTATTATTCTATGTACTCCTTGTTACTGAAGATTCTTAAGACTGTTTTCAGTATTTGTGTGATTTTAGGAAAGAGAGAAGTTCCCCAATTTGATATGACAGTAAGCTGTGAAGATTTTATTTTAAATTCTTGCTGAAATGAATTAAATCTACAAATGCAGATTTACAGATTTTTTCAGCAGAAGAAGTAGTTACAACATTTAAATCAAGGTGGAGAATTAGTTAACCTTCAGAAGCCAGGTAAAGAGACAGCAGTGATCACATTGCCTCAGACCCTGGGAACAACTGGGACAGGACTAGAAGTGGAAACCCAGTAAGGTTGGGTCTGGGCTGGGTAAGCTGTGGTATCTGTGGTCTGCTTTTTCCTCTTTTTTATTATTAAAAAATTCAAGTACACACAAAATTAGAGAGAACAGTATAATGAGTCCCTCTATGCCTATCAACCGGATTAATAATTACTAAAATTTTGCTACTTTATTGTAGTATGCTTTAATGTGGTCAACCTACTGGAGAGGGGAAAAAAACTAGAAGAATACCTTTAAAAAAGTAACATGCTTTCACAAATGAAGTTCTCTAGAAACATCTGAGACATCCAACAATTAATTGGATAGAAAGCTCAAACAATCTTGAAGGAAGACACTTAAGACATAGAAAAAAGGCACTATTCTTTTATCAGTAAGATTTCAATCTTATTACATTATTCTGTATCTAGGATGTCCCCTCAAATACTACAGATTTTTTGTTTGTTTTTTAGTTCCCATTTACTTGTTTACTGCCTAAATGCCTGCAACAACTGGGACTAGAACCTGCCAAAGCCAGGAAACATAAACTCAACCTGGGTCTCCTAAGTGAGTGGCAGGGATCTAATTGCTTGAGCCATCACCATGGCCTTCCAGGATTTACATGGAAAGGAAGCTAGAATCAGGAGCCAGAGCGGGTATTGAAACCAGTCACACTGTTACCTTAACCACTAGACTAAATGCCTCTCACAGTGTTAAAGGGTACAAACTCTGGTGTGCTGATAAATGTTTAACAATAGGCTCTGTGAGGAGTGAGGGGAAATCCTTATTTCTAGCATTTACCAAAACTGTAGTGTTTTCCAATTTGCATTGTTAAAACGATCATTGTGGCCAATTTTAAGTTACTGACTGCCAGTTTGCAGGTTGCCGGAAAAAAAAAAAAATGAACAGTTGGCTTATAACGTCTGGTGGCAACCAGCACCAGCATTTCACTGCAGGAATAGTAGTTGAGGTAAGTTGTGATACAGATTTGCATGGTAATAATCAATGAGTTTGATCCCTCCTTTCCATCAGTTGGTGGTGCTGGCATCTCATAAGGGTGCTGTTTCGAGTCCCAGCTGCCCCTCTTCTGATTCAGCTCTCTACTTATGACGTGGGTAAGGAAGATGGTCCAAATGCTTGGGTCCCTGCACCCATGTTGGAGATCCAGAAGAAGCTCCCGACTCCTGGCTTTGGATCAGCCCAGCTCCAACCCTTGCGGCCATTTCGGGAGTGAACCAGAGGATGGAAGACATCTCTCTCTGTTTCTCCCTCTCTCTTTCTATAACTCTACCTCTCAAATAAATAAATAAAATCTTAAAAAAAAATACAGGATGACCTAGAGGACATGAAGGAAAGAATGAAATGCAAATGGCACAGAACTACCACAAGTCACAGCATGTTGGTTTTTCTGGTCTGTCTCATGCAGATATCAAAAAGCATCCAACTCAATAATTTGTAGAAATTTCTACTGACAATAAAGTTTAAACTTCCTGGTTGATCTGTGTGGAAGAGGTGTTCTTTCAATGCTCCTTTTTTTTTTTTTTTTTTTTTTCCTACTCTGACAGGCAGAGTGGATAGTGAGAGAGAGAGAGACAGAGAAAGGTCTTCCTATTTGTCGCTGGTTCAACCTCCAATGGCCGCCATGGCTGGCGCTCTGCAGCCAGCACACCGGGCTGATCCGAAGGCAGGAGCCAGATGCTTCTCCTGGTCTCCCATGGGGTGCAGAGCCCAAGCACTTGGGCCATCCTCCACTGCACTCCGGGCCACAGCAGAGAGCTGGCCTGGAAGAGGGGCAACCGGGACAGAATCCGGAGCCCGGACCGGGACTAGAACCCAGTGTGCTGGTGCCGCTAGGTGGAGGATTAGCCTATTGAGCCATGGCGCCAGCCCTCAATGCTCCTTCTTAGAAGGCTGTAATTCTAAAGCAAGTGACTAACATATCCTGCCTTGACTATTCCAATAGTTTCCCTCCCTCTCCTCCTTCTTTTCTTCTTTTTCTTCTTCTCCTTCTTCTTTAAGATTTATTTATTTATTTAAAAGGCAGAGTTTAGAGAGAGAGAGAGAGAGAGGGAGAGAGAAAGAGATCTTTCATCTGCTGTTCACTCTCCAAATGGCTGCAACAGCTGGAGTTACGCTAATCCAAACCCAGGAGCCAGAAGCTTTTTCTGGATCTCCCATGTGGGTGGCAGGGGCCTAAGGATTTGGGCCATCCACTGCTGTTTTCCCAGGGGCACCAGCAGGGAGCTGGATTGGAAGTGGAGCAGCAAAGACCCCATATGGGATGCCGGCATCACAAGTGGGAGCTTTACCTGCCCTCCAAGTATCTATGCAATACTGTAGCACACATCTTTTAGTTCCCCTATAATCTATATAACCACACTGTAGCCACAGTGATCCTTTCAAACTGCAAATCCAATCCTGCAATTTCCACCCTACTTTTAGGATCAAGGCCAAAATCTTTAACATGCTCTCTGGGGTTCTGGCTTCCTTCTAGGTCTCTGGCCTCATTCTTTCTGTTATCAGCCTCTTTCTTTCTGTGGTTTGGTCACACAAGGTCTTCTTTCAGTTCTTCTAATGGGTCATGCTCTTGCCTGCCACAAGTATTTGTGCATGCTGTTTTTTCTAAAACACTCTTTCTTTTCTCCTTTGTATAGATAAGTCATGCTTTTCTTTTAGCCTGAGCTTAAGCCTTAGTTCTGTCTCATAGCATCAATAATGCGGTTTTAATGCATTCTAAGTCAATAAGTGTGGGTATGTGATTATTTGTCTAATGTCTATTTGTACCGTAGGCTCCATGATGCAGGGCATATCTATTTTTTCTGAGTATTGATATCCTCTGATATCAGTATAGCAGTGTAGTATTACAGAGTTAGTGGCTTAAGACACAAATATCATAGTTCTGTAAATTAGAAATCATGTTGGCAGGAATGTTTCTTTCTGGAGGTTCCAGGGGAGAAATCAATTTTCTATCTTTTCCAGCTGTTATAGGCTGCCCAGGGTTTTTTTTTTTTTTTTTTTTTGGCTCCTGGATTCCTTCTTCCATCTTTAAAGCTAGCAAATGGATCTCTCCGAGCATTTTTCCTATAGTTAATATCTCCCTCTGACCACATTAGGTAAAGGTTTTCTACTGTGAATAACCCATGTGATTAGGTTCAATTTCCCTGGGTAATCCAGGATACTCTCCCCTTAAAGTTAATTACATCAGAAAAGTTCCTTTTCTTGTGTAAGTTATTATATTCCTAGGTTCTGAGAATTAGGATGTCTCTCTTTCGGGGAGACTCTTATTCTGCCTACCACAGTATTTTACTATAATAGTTTATATACTTATAAATTATTTATATGTAAATTATGTATCTATTTCCTTTCACTAGTTTTCAACTCACTAATGAGGCCATTAAAGATAAGAGCCATGTTTTACAAATTTTAACCTTAGTACTTAGTGTGCTATTCCTAGCTTTCTGTAGGTTTAAATATTTGTTGAACAACAGAAATATCATACAATAACAAATTAAGATTAAAAATCCACAATAAAAACAAAACGTAAATGTAATATCTATATTCATTTTATTTTCCCAAGAGCACAGTGTGAAATATATTTTTAGATATTTATAAATAAATTCTAGACTAAATTACAGGGTATGACAGCTGCTAGCTAAAATTTACATGCTCAGTTTAATTCCCAAGCCATTGTATTTTAAGAGCAGAGACTACTAAGTACAGATACTCATCTGGGTCCCTGAATCTCTCTGATGTTTGTAGTAAGGTATTCTCACTAATGGTATAGTAGAAAAGCTGACACTGAGTGCCTACTACATACGAGGCACTGGGCTTTACATGCATCACCATCTTTGACCTTTCTGACAATCTGTCAGGGAGACACTATTATTTCTCTCATTTACAGATAAGAAAACCATAAAGTTTCAGAAGAGTTAAACGTCTAAACATTGTCCTGTACTTAGTAATTAATGGATCTGTGAAACAAACCTGGACGTTCTCACTCCAGAACCCCACACCATTAAACATCCCACTATCCTCCTTTCGATTATTAATATATTATTAATAGCTAACATCTACCTACCGCTGCTCAAATGTTTTACATATTTCACTTCTGAAAAGAAGAGCTGTGGAAACACATTTTTCATTTTCCACAGAATGAGTGCCTTTAACACAACAAAATGAACATCAGTATCTTTTTGGCTTTCTGTCTTTTCTCATAAAAATAAGTTTATCATGCAGAAAAACTGTTCAAATCTTAATTTTTATCATGTGTAAAAATTTAAACAATGGTCCGGCACCGCGGCTCACTAGGCTAATCCTCCACCTAGCGGCACCAGCACACTGGGTTCTAGTCCCGGTCGGGGTGCCGGATTCTTTCCCGGTGGCCCCTCTTCCAGGCCAGCTCTCTGCTGGGGCCCGGGAAGGCAGAGGAGGATGGCCCAAGTGCTTGGGCCCTGCACCCCATGGGAGACCAGGATAAGTACCTGGCTCCTGCCTTCGGATCAGCGCGGTGTGCCGGCCGCAGAGCGCCAGCCATGGTGGCCATTGGAGGGTGAACCAACGGCAAAAGAAAGACCTTTCTCTCTGTCTCTCTCTCTCACTATCCACTCTGCCTGTCAAAAAAAAAAAAAAAAAAAAAAAAAAAAAATTAAACAATGGGGGCAGTGTTGTGGCACAGGTTAAGCCATTGCTTGTGATGCTGGCTTCCCATATGGGCATTGTGTTCTAGTCTAGGCTGTTGCACTTTAGATCCTCCTTGCTAATGTGCTTGGGAAAGCAGTTAAAGAGGGTCCTAGTACTCGGGCCCCTGCACCCATGTGGGAGACTCATTTGGAATTCCAGGCTCCTGGCTTCTGGCTTTGGCCTGGTCCAGCCCTGGCTCTTGCTGCCATTTGGGGGATGAAACAGCAGATAGAAGATCTCCCTACCTCTCTCTGTAATTCCATTTTTCAAATAAGTAAATAAATAAATCTTCTAAAAATTTTAAGAAAGGTAAAGCTATTTATAGCTGATTAGGACAATTTCATAGCTTTTTAAGTTGTGACTAGAACTCAGATTCAAATCTAGAAAAAAGAAAAAACTCCAAGCAAAAATTAAGAGTTATACTTGGCAGAATCACAGTACAGCAACCCTTCCCTGTCGCTCCCCCAAAACAGCCTGCATACAGAAAATAGTACATAGTACAGAAATGCAGAGGGAGGGAGATATTTCCCCTGTTCTGACTTTGATCATCACTTTGTGTCTTTGCCAAATTTTATTCCTTATATGTATGACTTCAATGGAAGTACATTTATCAAACACACAGCTTCCTTCGGAGTTACACAGATAATACAACATGCACACTGAAATATGTTCTTACCAAAATAGTGACATGATTCATTTTCTGTCCAAGATTGAAGACATACATAAAAATAAAGGTGTTATCAGTGTAAGGAATAGCCTAGTGGTTAAGTCACCAGTTGGGATGCCTGCATGCCATTTGGATTGCCTGGGTCTGAGTCACAGCCCTGCTTCCAATTCCAGCTTCCTTCTAATGCATACCCTGGGAGGCAGCAGGTGATGGCTCAAGTAGTTGTGTCCTACCACCTGTGTGGTAGAGGAGTAAACCAGTGGATGAAGCTCTCTGTCTCTACCTCTCAAACACAATAAATAAAAGTATATATGCATGTGTGTGTGTTTTAATTCAAGCTCTTAAAAGATACTAAAAATTAATGATGAGAAATTAAAAGTGGCACCTTAAACAATCAGAAGATTTCTTAGAAGGATCCTTATAAATAATTAAACTAACCAAAGTCTCCTACTTAGAATCAAGGAATCAAGAGTTTAAGTCACATAACCTATTAAAAAAATACAGTCTTCAGAAACAAATAGCAGAGATTCGGATTCTGCTATCACATATCAGCTGTGTGATACAGGGCAAATTATTTAACCATTGATCCTTGGCTTCTCCATCTACAAAAGAAACATCAGAATTCCTATCTCACAGAACTGTTGTGACAAGAATATGAGGAAGCATACAAAAAGCTTTTTGAATATGCATAATATGCCCCCAAAGTTGATAATATTATTACTGCGGTTTTAGTAGAATTGATGTCTTATGATTTTTACTTCTATTCTTTCTATTGTACCATGTTGCCTGAGATAATTAAAGCACCTTAGTGATAATCTTTCTCATGATAATTAAATTCAGTTGTATTTTGCTTCAAGTGTTATGACAATTTAATAATGTAGAAACTGAGGTGGGATGTTTTCTATGGAACAACCATAGATAACAACCTTATCCATGGAATGACCTGTGCACATTGTCTTGATAAAACTTCTGTCTGTTCTCTTCTGCAAAAGCACAATTTACATTCTACACACAGACTTTCCCTGAGTGGCTGACACTTTAATATTCACTTTCAATAGTTTTTAATTAAGTAATTAATTAATTTTAATTGATGAGATAGAGAAACAAATGCTCAGGAATAGGAAACTCAATCAAGGTCCCCCACTTGGCTAGCAGGGACCCAATTACTTAAGCCATCACCTCTTCCTTTCATGGTGCACATTAGAAGGAAGATGCGATCAGAGGTGGAGTTGCGACTCAAATTCAGGTACTCCGATATGGGACACAGGGGTCCCAAGTGATGTCTTAACTGATACTCCAGCTGCCCACCCCACTATCAACTGTTTTCTTTCTTTCTGTATTTTTTTTTTTTTTTTTGACAGGCAGAGTGGACAGTGAGAGAGACAGAGAGAAAGGTCTTCCTATTTGCTGTTGGTTCACCCTCCAATGGCCACCACAGCTGGCGCTCTGTGGCCCGCACACCGTGCTGATCCGAAGGCAAGAGCCAGGTGCTTATCCTGGTCTCGCATGGGGTGCAGGGCCCAAGCACTTGGGCCATCCTCCACTGCACTCCCGGGCCATAGCAGAGTGCTGGCCTGGAAGAGGGGCAACCAGAACAGAATCCAGCGCCCTGACCGGGACTAGAACCCAGTGTGCCGGCGCCGCTAGGTGGAGGATTAGCCTAGTGAGCCGCGGCGCTGGCCAACTGTTTTCTTGTGTGCAGTATTACAATGGTATTACTGTTGTACTACTGCATACTCTTAAATATGTACTTGGAAATATACTCATTTTGCCTGCCGGCAATTTATTCTACTTTCTTCGACCAATAGCACCTTGAATTTCCTTTGGGGAAATAATCACCTATCCACTCTTAGTTCATGTGTTATTTGAATATGTCAAATTTCCCCATCTAATGGCATGGGCAGTCAGAACATTTCATTTACTTAGAAACATTATTGATTAAGAAATGAGCATGTAATACAAGACAGACTCTATCCAAGACTTTAGTTGCAATTACTGAAAAAGGAACACTTAAAAAAGAATAAAACAGTTATTAGTTAACTGGTAATATGTAGAACATCTTATTACTATGAAGGGAAAGCTTGCTTAAGAATGCGGCAGTAAAGTAAAGTAAAGTAAAGCCAAGCCACAGAATGGATAGAGACAGAGTTCCACTGATATCGTTTGAATATCATTAAATCCAGTAAGCATGTAGATCTCAGCTCTTTTGGTTTTTAAAAATTTTTTTAATTAAAAAATTTTTTTTTGACAGGCAGAGTTAGACAGTGAGAGTGAGAGACAGAGAGAAAGGTCTTCTTTTCGTTGGTTTACCCCCTAAATGGCTGCTATGGCAATCTCGGCTCTTTTGAATAAAATGAGCCAATAAATTGTTTTAAAATCTAATAGGATTTGCATTTTTGTCACTTGGAACCAAGGGCTAGCTATGGTGATTAAAAAAAGCTACCATTTAATCTTCATTTATTTCAGTCAGTGTTTTTACCCAAAGCCTGTGTTCTTAACTATAGTGCTTACCACTTCATCATTATTTTGATTTTATTGTTACTAACAATTGTTAACCTGTAGAATGTATTACTAACATTTAAAAAAGTAATGGGTGTCAGCAAAATGTAAACATTTTGTTAAGATTTATTTATTTATTTCAAAGGCAGAGTGACAGAATGAGCCAGAAACAGAGAGAGGGAGGGAGAGAAAGAAAGATCTACCATTTGCTGGTTTACTCCCCAAATGGCTACCACAGCCAGGGTTTTGTCGGGAACCAAGAGCCTGGAACTCCATATGGGTCTCCCACATGGGTGGCAGAGGTCCAACTATTTGGACCATTATCTGCTGCTTTCCCAGATACATTAGCAGGGAGCTGATTGGAAACATGGAAGCTGGAACTTGAACTGGTACTCAGATATGGGATATCAGCATTCGAAGTGGCAGTTTAACCTGCTGTGCCACAAGGTGGGGCCCAAGTGGAAACTTTTAAATGGAACTTTCTAAAAATCATTTTTAAATACTACAAAAGAATACATGGATAAACGGTTGATGCAAATACTTGAACATAAAAGAACACAAAGTAAAAACTGGGATGCTGTTCTCTCCTAGCCATTTTTGATTGACTTTCCATAGCTATCAAGTAATGCCAGCCTCAACATGTGAACTTATGGAAATAACTAAGGAAAGTTAACCATTACAAAATACAGGTCAAGGTGCATAACAAGCAAAAGGGAAACAATTTTTGGGTAGCAGAGTAGTTTGCAAATTGAGGTTTATTGAACCAATGGATGAGTAACAATTCTACATTTTCTTGCTGCAACTTCTTCTCCTTTCAACTAATTTGTTTGATAACTTCCATTCATTGTTTTACAACTTCACTGTAGTCTGCTGACTTCAGAGTCTGGTCAGTGCTTGTATTTAAAGCCTGTGTGCCATTGAGGCTTTTGTCTTATGTCCATGGGCCTATGGAGCAGCATGCAGAATGCTTTCAAGTCTACCCCACATCCTGATGTGATTGCTCCTGAGTGGGTGCAGTCCAGCATATGAGCTCCCCTCTCCTGATCTTAAGAGCAGATTCTTTCCCTGGTTCTCTCTTTAAAACTTTTAGCTGTTTTTGATGTGACAGATAATAGAGATACTAGCTTTCTTTTAATTGCTCTTTACCAGATACGTATAGGAATACTTTAAAAAGTTTATGGAAAATTCAGTTAAAAGATTAAGCTTATTTTGGTGCAAAAAAATTTGAAATTGTATATATTGTTTTCAACAACAAAATTAGGTTGGAGTTCTCTACTCTCTTTACCAAAGTCAGTGCTCTCAGGCAGATTATGAAGCTCTTCACCTTTATGGTTTGTTTCTTCTCCTGGGCAGAGCTCCTCTTCCATCATTGCTCTGCTGGAGCTAGAGGGAATGGAGGGAATAGATAGGAACTCCAGAGGTCTAATTCTCTAGGGTGAAACTGTGGCCCTAGGATGCAAGTCGGGGAGAGTGAACCCCATCTTCTTTGCCATACATGCTGAGGTGGAGCTTCTGTAACACAGCACTGTGAGGTGGAGGTAACAGAGTAGGTTTTGCCTCAAATGCCACAAATACTCATGTTCTTACCAAAATTTAATAGGTTTCCTTGAATGAATGTCTCCATTTGCTATATGCCCTTAGGATAATTCCTATACTTTAAAAGATTGTTTTATTTGTTTTTTCTTAATAGTTTTTATCAGTTGAATCCTGCACTGTGGTACAACAGGTTAAGCAGCTGGTTGAGATGGATGCATCCCACATCACAGCCAGTTGGAATCACGGGTGCTCTGCTTACTATCTTGCTTCCTTCCAATGTGCCTGGGAAAGAACTGGAAAATGGCCCAAGTGCCTGGACCTCTGCCACCCACATGGGAGACCTTAATAGAGTTCCGGCCTCCTAGATTTGGCCTGGTCCAGCCCTGGCTGATGTGGCCATTTGGGTGAATGAACCAATGTGTGAAAGCATTCTCTCTCTCTGTCCCCCATCACCACATATGCACTCAGCCTTTCAAATAAATTTTTTAAAAAAGTCTTCACCAGCCAAATTGTTGCTTTGCTGGGGAGAGAATCTGACAAATCTCTTTCTTCATTTTTCTGGAAGTCCTACTAGAGTTGTTACTGGACATGAATTACTCTTGATAGTGAACTGAAGGGCAGTTTCTGCAATGCTGCACCACAGGATGTTAGATGGCTGGGAACTAGTTTGTACCTCTCAGTCCTGGGGCTGTAAGCACTATTATTCTTCATAAGTTGTGTGACAGTCAAACTCTGGGTACAACAAAAAAATCTGACTTTTGAGGATCCATTTAATTAGTTGGTCCTTTCACAGTTAAAAAAAATCCTTAAATGTTTGCTTATTCTTATATTAAAGTTTAAATGGATAAAACAAATGGCATACTTTTTCTCTTTCCTCATTATCTTCTCTCACTCACTATTATATAGGCAATTTTCTTTCTTTGCTCAACAGAGTCTATCAAGTACTTTAGCTGGCAATTAACTCATTTTTTCATTAAGCCTAAGGAAAGTTAATAAGGAAATTTAAATCTTAGAATAGTCCTGTTTTTCTTTACTTGCCTTCAGTACATTAAATACCACAGCCAAATTTGTCTTTTAAAACCAATTTTTAGCATAATTAAAATAATTTCTATCAGCCTTTATAATCTTCCAGAAAAGTTATCATTTTATGGAACCAATTCTGTCCAATTAACATTTTCCTGGTGCAAATAATGTATTAAATATACAAGACAACATTCTTTGCTTCCAAAAGCTAATTATCTAGTGAGGAAGTTAGCATTCCTTTACAAATAATTGTATTTTAAGTCAGGTTGTGATGAGTGTTTAAGAGTGCAAAATCTTGGCATTTGTTTCCAAAAAGGTCAACTGCGAAAATATTAAACAATGAGAGCTGACAAAAAAAAAAAAAAAAAAAAAAAGAAAAGAAAAGAAACACAACCTAATATAGTATGCTTAACTGCATTTGAATTGTTATATAATAGGACAGCTGTGTATACCACAAACTGATTCTGTGGTTGTCAAAAACATCTTTACTTCAGCATTGAGTCACTTGCAAAGACTTGTTTCTTGCTTTTTATTCCTCTTCATCCTAAAGGCTAGCCCTATGAAGATATACTCTGAAATAAGTAAGTCTTAGCAAGTAAATAACATTTAAATTAAATTTTAACACATTTCAAACATATTTATTAATTAAAAATAACTAACCACTTGAATATGTAGTATCTGACAAGCAATGTTAAGTACATTGATCTTTACATAAAGAAAATTGAAGAAGAGAGATGGCATAATTTACTCATGCTCATCTAACTACTAGTAGAGTGAAGACACACATTTAGGCAATCTGGCTCTGAAGCCTATGTCCTAAAGTCCTATACCATGAGTAATCTTCAAAAAATTAATGAACAGTGTGAATTATGAAAAGTATGCATAGATTTCAAATTTAATTCACTGTTACCACAGACTTTTTGAAGTATTGACTTATACGCTTCTTTACAACAAAACTAGATTTGTGATCATTCATATTCTATTTTAATGTACCAGTTTTATATAGCAGTTCAAATAGTTACACTTTTTTTTTTTTTTTTTTGACAGGCAGAGTGGATAGTGAGAGAGAGAGACAGAGAGAAAGGTCTTCCTTTTGCCGTTGGTTCACCCTCCAATGGCCGCCATGGCTGTCGTGCTGCGGCCGGTGCACCGCGCTGATCCAAAGGCAAGAGCCAGGTGCTTCTCCTGGTCTCCCATGGGGTGCAGGGCCCAAGCACTTGGGCCATCCTCCTCTGCCTTCCCGGGCCACAGCAGAGAGCTGGCCTGGAAGAGGTGCCATCGGGAAAGAATCCGGCGCCCCAACCGGGACTAGAACCCGGTGTGCCGGCGCCTCTAGGTGGAGGATTAGCCTATTGAGCTGCGGCGCCGACCTACACTTCTTTTTATTCACTTACATTCAGCAAAAATAATAAATATTTTTTAAAAGTGGTTTTGTGGTTTTTATATGTGGTTCACTATACAATATAGCATATTTAAGGTAGTTTAATCATAAGCCTAAATTCTACTATTTATACTACTAAGCACAAAAATGGATTTGACCCTGTAACATATACCTTTCCATTCTGAAAACTGTTAAACAGAGATCCTGGTTGGAACTAGAACACTTGGGTATTAGGCAAATCACACTTTCTTTTAGGACAAAAACCAAAGCAAAGGTACCATGAGAACAGTGGCACCAGACAGTACTGGAGGCATTAACTAGAAGAGAACTGCTTTTTAAAAGCACCGAGTTTACCACTAATGGCGCTGCTCTGGCAGTTTGACAATAATTTATTGAAAGAAGCCCTAACATTATGGCTTTGTGAATACCTTTCATTTCTAAATTAAACTTTGGGATAGGAGTTTTAAGTTCGTACTGAGGCCAAGGAAACACAGCCTTAAGGAAGTTTGAAACTGTATTTGATTATGCTGATATATATACATGTATGTTTTTCCCATATTAGATTTGAAGAAAAAAATGTGTTATTATATCTAATAAAAGTATGCACACATGTGAACTATCCTTGCTAGAATTAAGTTTCTTTTAAAATTAACTAATTCGGACTGGTATTATGGTGTAGCAAGTGAAGCTGCTACATGCAATGCACGCATCCCATATGGGTGATGGTTCATGTCCTGGCTACTTCATTTCTGAACCAGTTCCCTCCTAACGGCCTGGGAAAAGCAGTGGAAGATAGCCTAAGTGTCTGGGCACTTGCCATCCACATGAGGGATTGGATGAAGCTCCTGGCTCCTGATTTCGGCCTGCCACAGTCCTGGTCATTGTGGCCATCTGTAGAGTGAACTAGCAGATGAACAGATCTTTCTCTGTCTCTTCCTCTCTATAACTCTGACTTTCAAATAAATAAATAAAGAAATAAATAAAATCTTTAAAAATAAAATAACTCATTTCTTATTAAGAATTATAATGGTATTTTGTCTTATAGTAAGTTAACTTAACTTAGGACTCTGATAATTTTTCAAAAAGCTATAAAAATTCCAGTGACTTGGCTTGTTTTTCTTTTTGTAGTTCTGAAATAACCATTGCCGTGTAGTTCTTACTAAGTAAAATTCTGATTACTTATCAATGACTTGGACTAAGCTGGGAAAAATGTAACAGCTTTTAATGATAGCACTAAAGGATCTGTAGGAATCTGGTTTTGAAGATAAAGGAAAATATGTGGGTTTGTGAAATTTCTTTGACAAACAGTGTATCTACATAAAGCCACCTAATTTTATATTAGGTATTTTTAGTGGGCAGTGATATAGTGAAAATGACTAGAAATTTTCTTCTGTATTTAAATTTTCTGTTGTATTTACATTCTAAAGTTATGCTCTTTTCCTCTCAGCAAGTTTTGCACCTGCACTTTATGCAAGACATGCTGTGCATGTATTTGTGGCAAGCCTGCACAGACATGAGTTGTCAGACTGATTGATGGCTGCTGACTTTCAGGAAACCACACTCAAGATTTTGATGTGTGTCACATCCTCCCTGAGTACAACTAATATTTTATTACTACATTTCAACTCTGATAATTCACAATCCTTGCTTTACAGAACATGCTGCTTCACAAACATTAACTCTTTAGTCAATTTAAATCAAGACAGCAAGCAATAAATACATGACTTCCATGAGCAAGGTGAGTGCTGTGGGATATACCAAATAAATAACCCATACTCCCTTGTCATTAAGCTGCTTAATATATAAGGAAAGATATGCATACACATCATCATATTAAAACTTCACTAATTAAAATGAGCCATAATTTTATAACAGATTTACAGTTTTCTTTGAGAGCATCACTTCTTAGCTCAGACAACTCTTCAGTTTCCTAAACTTGTATGCTCAACTGCAAATTCAAAGTTTCCAGGTAGATGTCTTACAGAAACCTCAAATTCAACACACCCACTATGAAACTCATAATCACGTACCCTAAAATTGGCTTTCCTACAGATAACCTTAGCTCAGTGACTGCAAAAAACCTGCAGTGCAGCTAAGAGGCCCGCTGGTCATTCTAGATGCCTGCATCTCCTTTGTCTTCTTTGCTCCTTCTCCTGCTGGCTCATTCTCCTCTGAGTTCTTGGCTTAGAACTCTGCAGAGGCTTACTGGTAAGGCCATCTTATCATTTCTTTTTACACCGTATTTTCTTTTGATGGAGATGTCATCTACTCAAATGATTTTATTAATACTTATACAGTTCTACGTACTGAAGATACTCACTTTTTAAATGATTCCCTGGCCAAGAGAAAACTGTTAGTGAAATGTTTCTAATCTTTTTAGAAGAAAAACTTCTTGTATTTTTAATTTGTTTTTCTCCATCTTCATTCAGTAGTTGTTTGTTCATTAAGCATATTAAATAGATACATTCCAAGCACCTACTCTAGAAAAGTGCCGTAAGGTGGGTGCTATTAGACTCTAGAGGGCTCACAGCCTCTAAAGAATGTCCTCAGAATCAACAGTCAGCCAGGACTGGAAATCAAGAGTATTTTGAAAACAAATTCTGAGCTCACTCAGCAAATGCACTTTTCTCTGAATAACAAATCCACCTTCTCATCTTCACCTCTTCATATCAACTAATCAAGCCTTTAAATCCTGTAGTACAAAGGAGCTGAACTACGTATTAAAAATAAATCAAACATTTAAACAAATTCATTACAAGGTCTGATTATCTTCCTTAAGAAAGGTATTCTACCTGAAGTCCATAATTAAAGACTTTTTTCTTTCACCTTTCCACAAAAGATTTAAATTTTGTTATGATGGGAACAAAAGCATACAGTAGTAATAAAATACAGAAAACTGGAGGAGGGGATGGGTAGGAATGAATTGGGAATCCAGATTGGGAAGCTATATGTTACCTCAATTACTAAGACTGAGATTCTGCAAAGTTGGCTTTACTTTCCTAGAGTGTCAAAACAAAAGGAGGGACACAGCCCAGCTGCCTTTAGGTCTCTGCTCAACTATCACCTCAGCGACACCTTACTTACAACAGCAATCATACCCCATAACCACTCTCCCTTTTCCACCTTCTCTGTTTTTACTGTTTTTTTTTTTTTCATAGTACTGATAACCCAGTGGTGTACAGATTTATTCATGGCTTCTCTCCCTACTATAAGATTCATGAAGGGTACAATTTAGGCCTGTTTGTGTTTGTTACTTGGTATTCCAGTCTAGAACAGTGCCTGAAAAATAGCAGGAGCTCAATAAATTCTTTTGAATATTTGAAAAGCTATCAAGAAAGTATATGCCAGTCAGAAAAAAAGGGAAGAAATAACAGACACAGAGTATAAGTTTTGAAGGCAACTGATGTTCACTCAATATAATAAAATTGGAGAAATAAAACACTTTCAGTATATAACCAGGTTATTAGAGTAACCAAAGTCCTAAAATTGTAGCCATATACAGATAGTACAGACTTTCAATTTGGGGCCGGCACTGTGGCACAGTAGGTTAAGCCACTATCTTCAGTGTGGGCATCCCCTATGGGTGCTGGTTTGAGTCTCATCTACTCCAAATGCTGGCTGCTCCACTTCCGATCTAGCACCCTGCTAATGGCCTGGGAAAGCATCAGAGGATGGCCCAAGTGTTTGGGCCCCTGTACCCTCATGGGAGACCCGGATGAAGCTCCTGGCTCCTGGCTTCAGCCTGGCCCAGCTCTGGCCCTGGCAGCCATTTGGGGAGTGAACCAGTGGATGGATGATTCTCTCTCTGTAATTCTTTCAAATGAATAAATAATTTTTTTTAAAAAAAAGACGACTTCCATTTCCAAGCACATGCAGCTAATTTTTTAAACTCCAAAAAGAAAATATTATCATCCAGAGGCTGGCACTGTGTTATAAAAAGCTAAGCCTCTGCTTGCAATGTGGCAACCCATATAGGGCACTGGTTTGAGTCCCAGCTGTTCCACTTCCTATCTAGCTCCCTGCCAATGCATCTGGGAAAGCAGTGGAGGATGGCCCAAGTGCTTGGGTCCCTGCAAGATCTGGAAGATGTGGAAGATCTGGAAGAATCTCCTAGCTCCTGGCTATGAATGGACTGGCCCAGCTCAAGCTGTTGCAGCCATTTGGAGCGCAAATGAAACACTGGATGGAAGACCTCTGTCTCTCTCTCTCTTTCTCTGTAACTCTGCATTTCAAATAAAATAAATAAATCTTAAAAAATTATGATCCAGAAATGTCAGAATCATTATATCTTTTTATTATATTATTGTTAAATCAGCTATAATAAATTATAAACAATAAAATAAATAATGTATGAAGTTTGATGTTTAACTTTTTCTTCACAAAATTACTCTCAAGTGTTTGAGACTGGGTATTTTTTATTGATACCAAGATGGTCCTACTAATTGTTTAATTTTCTATGAAAAAATCATTTCATTCATGCTCTTCTTTAAACTTAAAGTCTTAAGTTGAATGTGTACTCTTGGGAAACTCTTAACTAGACTAAATTGCCTCTGAAACCAATGACCACTGAACACATGAAGAAAATACGCTAGAATGACATGAACAAGCAATTAGGATTTCTGTGCTGAATAAAAACTAGACAGAGATTTGGAACCCTTGGGACAACCTTCTTGTTCTCATCAAATTATGTTTTTCAGGAGTCATACTGGTGGTGGGTTAATTTAGTTACACACATATAACTCAACAGAAAGCATGTAAAAAAGAAATCAATCTTTGCTTTCCACATGTTTATAAAAAACTGCATTTCAACATGCACATTGAATGTATGCATTCAATAGTATTAAGGAAGATTAGAATTAATATTTTATAGCACAAAAAAGGCAGTGTAAAAGGAAAGATCAAGTACTTTTGCAATTCACAAATTAATCTACTCCAACAGCAAATTCTGGAAATTATTTTTCTGTATTACTCTATTATCTTTTGTCTATTACTGTATTTAGAATAAGTAAAAACAAATTAATGTCTGTCTCCATGGAAAAAAATTTTTTAGAACACAGTTTAGCCTTTATGGTCTTTAAACTATTTTACAAGTTTGGAAATGACAGCAATTGATAACAATTTCAAAATTATTCTTCTCTGCAAACTGATTCTGTTTCCATGAAGGTTCAGTTGATTTCTCTCTGTCTACCAGTTTCACATCCATTTGTAAATACCGTTCATTCAGTATATCTCTTCTCCAAAACTGTTTTTGGGTTTTTGATTTCTCCTTTGAATTGGCTATAATATCTGCTGAGTTTTCTCCAATAATAAGCTAAATAAAATCTCTAACACATGTTCATTCTATATTTAATTAAGGCTATAAATGTATCTCTTTTTTGAAAGTTATGCCTTGGACAGCGCCACGGCTCACTTGGCTAATCCTCCGCCTGCGGCGCCAGTACCCTGTGTTCTAGTCCCGGTTGGGGTGCCAGGTTCTAGTCCCGGTCGCTCCTCTTCTAGTCCAGCTCTCTGCTGTGGCCTGGGAAGGCAGTGGAGGATGGCCCAAGTGCTTGGGCCCTGCACCCACATGGGAGACCAGGAGGAAGCACCTAGCTCCTGGCTTCGGATCCGTGCAGCGCGCCCATTGTAGCGGCCATTTGAAGGGTGAACCAACAGAAAGGAAGACCTTTCCTCTCTGTCTCTCTCTCTCTCACTGTCTAACTCCGCCTGTCAAAAAAAAAAAAAAAAAAAAAAAAGAAAGTTATGCCTTAACCACAAATGAAGTGGTTGATCTGAATTATACCTTATGTTACCTTTGAGTTTCATTTGGTACCTGGGTTTCTTGCTATCCTATATTCAAGAAAAACAAGAAAAAAAAAAGTGCAAGACTATATCAACTACATACCAGTTACTACTCCCAGTTCCTGTTCGTTATCCTTTCATCTTTCTACTGTGGTGGTTTTTAAATACAGCACATCAAGAACTATACTTCTTGCCTACATTTTTTTTACAAGTGCTTCACAGGGATCTTTTTTTTTTTTTTTTTTTTTTTTTTTTTTAAGCTTACCACGCAACTAACACCACTGATCTCTTTTTTGTTGATTCTGACAGGAGAGTGTGTTTCTGTTACACACGAAGTCCAAGCTTCTCCCTCTTCAGAACTAATCTGTCACGGTAATTTCAACTGGGAACACACACTGCTTTGAAAAAAACATCTGTTGAATTTTTACCAGCAGTGTCTTTTTGGATAGCAGTTCTGACAGACTCCTTACTGGCTCAGAGATGCCAAAATAATTTTCTGAAGCATTTGCCATATCATGTTGTCTCTGTTCTCCCGGAGATTATGTTTTAGAATGCCTTCAGAGGGCAGTGTGGGGAGTGGTAGAGAATAAACATGTTAACAAAAACATAAGGTAATTTCATATAGGAAAAAGAGCTTTGGGGAAAAGAAAACAAGCAGTGGAACAGAGGAACATGGGTGAGAGGTTCTTGCCATGAAAGTCAGGGCTGGGATCTGAGGAGTAACAGATAAGCTGATGATATGAACATTTGTCAGGGGAAAATCTCAGGGAGAGTTCTGGGCAGAGGCCCTGAAATGGAATTGAGCTAGCTGTGCTAGTGCAGTGGTCTTGACTGTAATCCACAATATGAAATATATTTTATGAGTATATCCTGACCCAGTACATATAAACCAAAGTTCCAAAAAATGACACTCACCCTATGTGTGATGCAGTCTAATAATTTGTGTCTTATCTTACAATGTTCACAGTCCAGTTGATTGAAGGGCCAAACACTGGCTTTGCGGTTAAGGGATTTTAAGCATGGGTTTGAATCTCAATGCTGCAATTTACTATCAATGATACAGACTGAGTATCACTTATTTGAAATGCTTAGGAGTAGATGATTTTCAGATTCTGGATTTTTTTTTAACTTTGGAATACTGCATATATGTAATGTGATATCTAGGGGATGGGACTCGCATGTTAACAGGAAATTCATTTATGTTTCATATATACCTTACATACATAGCCTGTATCTGCCTGTTGACAGTAATCCATCACATGCGGTCAGGTGTGGAATTTTCCACTTGTAGCATCACATTGGAGCTAAAAAAGTTTCAGAATTTTGTAACATTTCAGATTTTAGATCAGAGATGTTCAGCCTGTATTTTTACTATGTTTCTTAATCTCCTTGTGCTGTATGTAGTTTGTACATATTGAAGTGGAGACAAAACATATCAGTTCATGAGGTTTGATGACACATTTCCCTCCAGGAAGAGGGAATTCATTTATACTTTCAACTGTTAGTGTATTATTATTTTATATACTATCTCATCTTTGTAATCTTTGATGATTGATAAAGGAAAAGTCTTTCTTAATTGTTTTAATTTACATTTCTTCTCCTAGTGAGGCTAGACACATTTCCCTATTCATTAGGCACTACATGTAGTTGTAGCTTTCATTTCCTATAAAATATAAAAAATTATATAATTATATATAAGAACTTAGCCACATAAAGCTTCATCTAATCTTAGCATTACAAATATCATAATTTATAACTTGTTTATTATTATATTAAAAACTTGCTTGTAATTTACTAAATGCAAAGTTTTATACTTATCTCTCAATGACCTACATGGAAACAATAAAGGCAAAACAACTTTTAGAGAGCATATATAAAAATAAATGAGACTACTGGTTAGATCTTAGCTTTTGAAATAAGTATAAATTGAAAAATACAAAACTCTGTGTTATATTTTCATTTTAACTAACAGGATTTAATATTTTTAAAATCATAAGTCAGGGGCGCTGGCATTGTGGCATAGCGGGTAGAGCTGCCTCCTGCAATGCCAGCATCCCATATGGGCACTGGTTCAAGTCCCAGCTGCTCCACTTCTGATCCAGCTCCCTATGAATGTACCTGGGAAGGCAGAGGAAGATGGCCCAAGTATTTTAGCCCCTGCCACCCACATGGGAGATTTGGAAGAAGCTCCTGGCTCCTGGCTTCAGCTGGGCCCAGCCCCGGCCATTGTAGCCATTTGGGGAGTGAATCAGTGGATGGAAGATCCCCCCTTTTTCTTTCTGTCTCTACCTCTCTCTTCCTGTAACTCTGTCTTTCAAATAAGTATGATAACTCTTTAAAAAAATATCACAAGTCACAGCTGGAAACATACATGAGCAAAATTATCAGATGTTCAAAAAGACACACTTGATTTAAGTTATATCTTCAAAATATTAAAACAGATTCCGATCGTAGTGGAATGGAGTGGTTACTCAGTGACAAAATAATTAAGCAAAGGGATTTTCATGAACTAATGATAGACATTAACAATGATTCATGAAGTGAAGAATGTGACTAACAAGATTCTTAATTCAAGTTGCAGTTTACAAAAGTCCTGCATTTGGTACTTTCCCTAAAATCTACCTTTTTTATGAAATGAAATCTCTGGTGACATGAGTACCTTGTGGGTGCAGTACAATATGCTAGATGCTACACAAGATGGAAGGGATTGTCTATTGAGAGTAGTCAAAATGAAATTTCTGAAAAATGATTTTTCTTCTCAATTCTCATTTTGTAGCAGTAAAAATTTCTTTTCTGCTATATGTTATTATCTCTGAAGAGCATGGGATAGGGAATTTGAAATCAAACTTATAGAATTTACATTTCATGATATATCAAAATTAAATTTTCTGCCTCTGCAGATGGTCTGCACACAATCCAAGCAAAATTTTAATCAAGACGCTAAACAACACAAATAATTTTTTGGATTAATTGGAAGAGATAATGAAAAAACTCTCAAACATAGATACTAGAAAAATTAAATCAAAGGAAATACAGTAAACTGACATATGGAAATTTATTTAATTTTCTAAATATATAATGTTTAGATGTTAAGTATTAATGATAAGCTTATCCTTCATTATCCATTAAGTTAAAAATATATGCACTATGCTTTCTCTATGGTCAGAACTCTAATAAGCCGCAGTTGCTGTTAAGTAAACAGCAGCAAATAAAGCCAATCATTTCCTCTTCCCATGCCAAGATAAGGCACAGCTGCCAACGAAGTTAAATGGAAAAAAAATACACTGGATATGGGACGAATATTAGATCAGAAGATGGAAAATATCTTCTGCCTCAAGTTAATTAGAAATTCAGTGACTGCTCAAGTGAAACTACTCCTCCAATGTCTTATCAATTCCTTTGAACACACATGGACACATTTAATGAAGGAGAAACTTGCAAGATTTTTTTGATGACAGGAGACTGCTGTTGCAGGATAAGATGGAGATTCCATAGAACACAGAAAAGTGAAAATGGCATCACCAAGGCATAACCAAGGCTTAAAAAAGGCTTGAGTAAAGATACAGAGTTTAAACTTATGTTTCTTGGGGCAAGACTGATGTCAAGGTACTTTCAGTTTCTCCCTTTAACCTTGCTGTATCACTTCTCTTTAATAGCAGGATAACTTGTATACAGGGGAGGGTGAGTATTCTTTTTCCTATCAGAGATTACTGGCCTACAAGGGAAAATAAGACCAAATAAAGATCTACATTAAAAGCAACATAACTTAGGTTGATAGGTTTATTTTTCCTTGGAGAATAATCAAACAATTTATTTGATTTTCATAAGGAAATATTAATACTTTATTCAAAACTAAATAACATTTATTCTATAAATCTAAGAATTACATGTACTAAAAATACAGTTCTGTGATGTGGTTAGCTGTGGGGAATATTAAGAAGGGAACCAAAGAGAAAGATGATAAAGAGAGGTGATGAGGAAGAAATAGGGAGCTAATATTTATTGGGGGCTTTCTGTGTGCTAGGCATTTAGCATACAAAATTTCACTGAATCCTCATAGGACTTCTAAGGTAAGTTTATACCCATTGCAAATAGGGAAATTGAGTCTCCAAGGGATTAAGTAATCAGGAAAACAGAGATGGTAAGATATTAAAGCCAGGATACAAACTTAGAAAGATCATATTCTAAAACCTTTTTCATTGTTTCCTAAAATTCAGCTACTACAGAAAAGTTGAAGAGGTAGGGTGACAAAGGGGAGGATGGATGGAGAAAAAGAGAAAATGGCTGAGATGAGTAGGGTAGAATAAACACAATGGGTGAATAAGACTCAATAGGGATAGAAAGGAAATGGGAGGAGCAAAGAGAGACAGCAAAGGAATGTGAGAAGGAGAGCAACTTAGAGAATGATGTATATGAAGGGTTGCTGGAAGAAGAGATACAGAAGGGGTTATTTAGGAGACTATCTGTTTGGAATATAGGCTTCAAGAAAACAAACAACTTTTACCTGTCCATTGGAATATCTATTAGCATGGTATTACCCTTGACAAGTCAAAGCACTGTAATCCTTACACATTTTGAGTAGAGCTTCTCATCTTCAGCCCCCGTTGACAGTTTGGTCATATAATACTTTGTTCTAGGGGTGTGCATCAGGTGTTTAGCAGTACCCTGGCTTCTTCCTATTTGATGTCATCAGTGCCCCTTCTAGCCTTAACAACCAAAAATGTCCAGACACTGCCAAATGTCCCCTAGGAACAGAACTGCCCCCAGTTGAGAACCACTAATTCAGAGGTTCTATTTTGGATAATGATAAAAAAATGAACAAAATACGGCTAGCATATGCAAAAATAATCTCTGAGTTTTTCCAGTGACCACATGTTCTTAGGAATAAGATAGAATTAAATTAAGGTAGAATTCATCTAAACTCAACATTTGTTATAGTATTGCTTGCAAACTGCCTTTAAAAACCTTAAAATGGGAGCAGGTCTTTGGGCCCAACAGTTCAGAAACCACCTGGAATGTCTGCATCATGTATCTGGTGCCTGCTTTAAACCCTTGCCCTGCTTCTGCTCTGCTGTACTGAGCCGCCAGCTCCTGGTTTTGGCCTGGCCAGCCTGGCTGTTGTGTGGTTTTGGGGAGCGAACCGAGGATGGGAAAGTTTGGTCTATTTGTGTCTCTCTCTTTCAAATACAATGAAAACAAAAATAAGTTTTTAAATGATCAAAAAGCATGCATAGGCTGCTTCCCCTCACTGTTTTATAAAGGACTACAAAGTGAGAGAGAAAGCAGACTATTAAATTATTAGAAAAATAAGTGATTAGTTCCATATATCATATAATATATAAAATCATCATAAAGAGCTTAAATATGTAGAGTAAAAATTAAATCGCAAGCATACATACAAAAAGGAAAACATAGGTGAGTTACTTAACTGGTTGTAGGATTAGAAAGAACTCATGAACAAGCATATCTATAAGATAAAAGGATACGTTAAAAGGTTCATGAGGAAAAACACATGCATAGTTTTTCCATAATGCACATTTTTTATGAACTTTTTGAAGATCCATTTTCTGTATGGATTTCAAGATTTTTTTTTTGTTGTACAAAAATAAACTTTTTTAAAATCCAATTTTCCACAAGACTTTTGAAGTACCCTGTGTTTGTGTGTGTGTGGATGAATGCATGAAAGCTACCAAAAAAATTCTTTAGACTGACAAAAACTAAAGACATTTCTAAATCAAAAACATCTAAATTAAAATTATAAAGCAAAAGAAAAAGGAGGATATTTATAATCAATATGTAATAGTGGGTTGATATCTTTAAAATAATGCAAGAAAAAATAGTCAACAAACATAATTTAAAAAAATGCCTGACAAATATATGAAATATCAAAAAGTACGCAGAGGCTGTCTCCCTTCCTCATTTTATTAAGCACTGTAAAGCAAGAGAGAAAGTAGATTATTAAATAATTAGCAAAATAAATACCAGCAACATCTTAAAATTTTTGCCAACTAAATTGGCAAAGATTAACAAAGATTATATTGTTCACTGTTGGCATGGATGGTTTTGAATGGGCACTGTGTACACCAATGCTGGAAGTGTACACTGGTATACCTTTTTTGAGTGAAACGTTTTTTAGGGTGGTTCAAGACGCTTCAAAGAGTTTGTCTCATTGACCTTGATCTTTCACTTCTAACAGTCTCTTTCAAGGTAAAGTCTGAGAATTTACAAGCAAAGACTTTCAGGTAGCATCACTTATAAAAGAAAATTTGGGGCCGGGGCTGTGGCGTAGCGCCATTTCAAGTCCCGGCTGCTCTACTTCCAATCCAGGTCTCTGCTGTGGCCTGGGAAAGCAGTGGAAGATGAAGTTCTTGGGTCCCCGCACCCATTTTGGAGACCTGCAGGAAGCTCCTGGCTCCTGGCTTTGGATAGGCAGAGATCTGACCGTTGTGGCCAGTTGGGGAGTGAACCAGCAGATGGAGGACCTCTCTCTCTCTCTCTGCCTCTCCTTCTCTCTCTGTGTAACTCTGACTTTCAAATAAGTAAATAAATCTTTTTTTAAAAAAAAGAAAATTTGAAGCATATCCCATGTGCACTGTTAGGAGAATGAACTATCAGATAGCCCTAGAAATATTTTTTGCATACAATTTTTTAATAAGAGAAAATTACACAACCTTCCAAGTAGATAAAAGAAAACGCAAAATTTTATTTATAATAAAACATGCTAAAATACATGCCCATACATACATGTATAACACATCCAGGGATATATGAATACAGAAATACCAAATGTTTGATATCCAAATATTATTGGAGGAGATTTTAAATGCTTTTGTTCTCTTCTTTTGATCTTTATTTCTAATTTTCAAAAGTACACATGACTTTCATAATCATCAAGCTAATATAATGGCCGTCTAAAGATAATGGGACCTCATTATGCTCTATGTAAGCAGTGCCATCTTAAGGTTATTCAGGTTGTGAATTAAACACTGTGTCTCACATCTAAGCAGATGCCACTGATATTATAGACAAATAATAAAGCCTGGTGGTGTTTAGGCTTCCAACTAGCTATTCAGCAGGGTGGACTCTTATACTTAGCCACCTGTGCACATGTAGATCATCTCACATTCATACAATTACTCCCACATTTGTGGAATGATTGTGTCCTGTTCCTTCAGTTCCCTGGGCATTCCCTGAAATTGCTTCTCCCCCCTGCTCATCTTCTTTAGGGGCCTGACTCCTACTTCAGACCTGACACAGCTCCTTTCTTGTAAGGCCTCCTTTCTTAGGATACTTGATTTCACCTCGGCCTCCTTTATCAGTCATTCTACCAGGAAAGATTCAGGACAGAAGGATAGAGAAACCTTAGCTTTTTCTCAAGCACAGTGGTACCTAAGGACAAATAGTAAAAAGTGATGCTGATAAAATATTAGCTATCAATAAAACACATATTAATATTAGTATTTTAGTATTACATGAATTAAATACCAGAGTACGGATGTATTTTTATCTGGTTTTATAATTTCAGTGAGCCAAAGATAGATTTTGTATAATCAAAGCTTATGCAAAAGACCAGGCTAAGGAAAGGGAATTAGGAATAGGAAAGAAAATAGGAACAGAAAGAAAATTCAGCAAAAGGATGTATAGGGAGGAGCCCTTGGCCTGGAAATAGCCCAAGGAAAAATTCTGCTCTATTAAATTATCAAGAAAGTGCAAAAGTCTGTAAAGGAAATAGAAGTAGAAAGGGGTTTAACACAAATTCGGTGCTGACAAAATCATTTAAAGAACTGGAGCAGCAGAAGGCAAGTGCCTCTGGAGTGACTGTTCAAGACCACATCACCACAGCCCTGATCCAGGTAAGAGCGAGCCTCTGATAGCTGCTGCCTTCAATTTCAGCTTAACATCCGTGAGGCCACTGGAAGACTCTGGAATTCCAGGCAGCATGCTAAACAGAAAGGACAGCAGGAAGACAGTCTGTACCTCATTTCCAGCTAATTAGTTTTGGTTCTGTTGCTGATCTATCATTTTTTCTAAAGAAACAATCACTGTAAGTTCTAAATCACTAGCTCAAGAACCAATTTTTCAAAAATACTCAGTTTGTAATTTGGAGCCCTTGTCCTTGAAACAACCAACAAAACAAACAAAATGAACTACCAAAAAATTCCCCCCAAAGAAAAACTAACTGAAACAACTCCTTGGAATCTGTTTTATAGTTGCGAATTTCATTTACCACTGCCTCAAATATCTGTACATCTCAAGTTATTTCCACCATTGTCAATGGCAGTGCAAAAATTTTAAATTTCATTCACAGGACCACCAAAAAGCTAGAAAGCAGTACTTCATGATAATATTGCAAAGAAATGATATATCTAAAAAGCAATATTTTTGCTTGTTTTTGGCTTCTTGATAAGAAGTTCTTCTTTGGTGCTGATGCATTAAGCAATGCATATCTCAGGTGTGATTGTCAATGACTGTATGTAGGTTTACAGTACATAAATAAACCACAAGGTATAAACCAAAATTATAAAAATAACTCTTCTAATGGAGCCCAAGAAAAGGAATTTCCACGACATGCAATGACGGAAGCAGGTATGCAAAAGTTTAGTCCATTTTCTAGGAAACATGGTTCACTCTTTTGTTTCATCCTTTTTCTTGTGTACCGTGAGCAACTTTGGTAAGACCAGAACTACTGATGAAGTCCCCATCATCATAACGATGCTCCCTTACAACCATTTGAAAATTTACTGTGGCAACTTGGGCACAAATGCATCCCCTGCCCTCAAGGGAGTTCCCGTGGCAGTTTTCTTCTCTTTTCCAGTTGAGCAACTAAACTAAAGTAAGAGGAAACCGAGCCCTTTAGTTATTGAGTCACGGTACAGTTAGCGGGAAAACCACCAGGAAGGGAATCCGGAAGATCTCTGTTACCAATGATTTGCTTCAGTCACCATCTCTTATACTGTCACACATATATTTTCAAAAAACACACTCCACATGGCCATCACACCTAATGCTAAGGAAGCTCTACTTTGTGTACCCAACACAGCAATTTCTGCTTCCTAAGTAACACTGCGATAATAGAAGTTATGCTTTATCTATTAAGGCGTTTAGTGATGATACTGGAGTCTGTGAAACGTGACAAAAAGGACAGATGGAGAAGGACCAGAAGAGACGGGTATTATTGTCTTAACAATATAGGCTGTAGGAAAGGCCAACAACCATTTGAATTCCCGTCTCTTCGCGTGATCCTAAAGATGACTTATCTCGAGTATTTTTGGAGATCTAATTACAGTCTTTGCTGGTGAAAATCCATTCTCTGTGTAGCTCAGTTTTTAAAATAAGCTGCCCACTGTCACACTAGATTTCATGAGATCAAACTCGGAGAGTTAAAAAACAAAACAAAAACCAATTCCCTTTTCCCCTACTGGGGCTGGCCCCTTAAACTTCTTTCCCTTTGGTGCTAACAGAAAGCAATTTCTTGCTTTCTCACTGTGTAAATGAAGCTCAGGTGTCATCTGGGTTCCGGCGAAGCGCCTGCTCGGGGACAGCCCCCGTCGGGCCGTGTGCTGTTGGGCCAGCTGCAGCGCACGCGGCACAGCGCGGCCGCCCGCGGGAGAAACACCCGCACCTTAGGGCCCCGCGAGGCGTGCGTCCCCACCGCAAGATGGAGGGCGGGACCGGAGCAGAGGGCCCACTCGCAGCTCGGGGGAGCGGACACCAAGTCGAAAAAGAAGTGTTTGCGCGAGAGGCTTTGAAAGCAGCCGCCGTACGGAGGGCATTTCCGCAACCCGGCGCCAGCCCGGACCCCTCGGTCCGACGGCGGCGACCCCCGACCCCGCCCGGCCGCGCCGTCCAACCGCTCCTCCCGATGGCCGCCCGAATGCCGAGGCCACCAGCGCCCCACGCGGGGCAGAGTCGAGAGGCGGCCCGGCCACTTCCCTCCGTCGCCGGGTGGGGCTCCTGACCCGGCCCGGCAGCGCCGTCGCCGCCCCTCCCCGCCTCACCTGCTCGCTCTCCGCCTGCGGCCGCCGCCCGAGCCGCCGCGGGCTCGCCCCGGGCTCCCGCTGGGTCCCCGCTGCCGCCGCCGCCCGCTCCGCCAGGGCGTCCCCGTCCTCGTCACGCTCCCCGCCGCCGCCGCCGCCCCGCAGCAGCTCCCCGGCCGAGCACATCCCGCCGTCTACTCCTGCCGTCCCGGGGGCCACGCCGCGACGCCGCCCGCAGCGGCCGTCACCCCGGGATCCGCGGCGCAGGCGGCTGACAGGAGCCTCCGAAACGCGCCCGGCCGGCCTGCGCGTCTGAAGTACAGAACCAGCCCGGCCCCTCCTGTCACCGGCTCGCCCCGCCCGCGGCCGCCGGGGCGGAGCCTGCGGTGGGCGGGGCCAAGGTGGGGGCGGAGCCCACGGGGGCGTGTGGGGCGGAGGAGAGAGAAAGTCTGCAGCGTGCGTGCACAGAACAGATATCTGATGGAGATTGTGGACGGTGAGAGAGGCTGTGCGTGTGTGTGTGTGTGTGTGTGTGAGTGAGAGAGAGAGACTATACATAATACATGGGTAGTGTGTGTGAGCTCCTGTGTGCGTGAGACACCTAGAGACAAGTGTGAGAGCTAAAGCTACACTTGTGAGACTGTGTGTATGTGAGACTGCGTTTGTGAGTTAGGAAGAAGGGTGTGTGGGTGTGTGTGAAAGAAGCAGGAGAAACACGTGCACGAGCACACACACACGCACACACACTCCACTGCTCTCTCCGGCCACTGTCTCTGTGCTTGCCTGGCCTTGGAATGTGCCAGTTTGCTGCTGGCTGCCTGTCTGGAAGCGGCCCATCATTTGCCAGGAATACACAGTTCTTTTTTTTGGAACCTAGGAATCATGTGGTGGTGTATCTGCCTTTGTGTGTGTGTGTGTGTGTGTGTGTGTATTGTTTATTTGACAGGTAGTGTTATAGACAGTGAGACAGACAGAGAGAAAGGTCTTCCTTCCACTGGTTCACCCCCCAAATGGCCGCCATGGCCGGAGCTGCGCTGATCCCAAAGCCAGGAGCCAGGTGCTTCCTCCTGGTCTCCCATGCGGGTGCAGGGCCCAAGCACTTGGGCCATCCTCCACTGCCCTCCCAGGCCACAGCAGAGAGCTGGACTGGAAGAGGAGCAACCGGGACTAGAACTGGAGCCCATATGGGATGCTGGCGCCGCAGGCGGAGGATTAACCAAGTGAGCCATGGCGCCAGCCCTGTATATTTCTATAAATGAGCAAAAACGTGTCTCAGTAGGGGATAGGGGAGGAATATCCAGTTAATGACTTTTTCTTACTACTCTGTCCATTTTGTTAAAGGGAAATTGAGGGATGCTTAAATAAAAGGCCAGATTTTTCTGTCTCTCCTACCTGCATATAGAAAAAATGATGATTTATTCTACAGATAAAATATTGGGGTGTCAATGGTATGAAAAAGAATGAGTTATTTGAGGTTTCCATTAAAGTGTGTTCAGGCCCAGAGGAGGAATTAAAATATGCTGGAATTCCTAGGCTTAATGTAAAGAACTGTTTCCTGGGTTTGATCAGGAGCAGCTCAGTGTCCTGTACGCACACAAGCTCTCGTGTGCACATGATTTGTGTGGTACGCATGCAAGCTCTCATATGCAAACTCTCAAGTCTGTTAAGTACATGTCTTGCTCTCACACACACTCTCTCTAGGGACTAGAAAATATGCTTTTTGTTCTCAAGTTAGACAGGCAATTAGTTGGATTTAATTCCTTTCTTAAAAATGTTTCAAATGTCAGAGGAGAGTATTTAAGATTATGTGTGTATAATCAGAAGCCAGTGTCATGTAGGAACTCAGAAACGTTCCTGAGGGAACTCCTTCCTTTTCTCTGATGACAAAATTTTGATTTGACTATATTAGTAGTGTTGTTGCTTATCACATAAACTTTAGGGGTACATACAGTAGACAAGAGAATGCTGGTCCTTCATTGCCAATCCTGTGCATGTAAGGCAGCCTTCAAAGTTCTCCCCCTTTTTGGTTTGTGTCTGTTAATAAGTCAAACAGTTATTCACTCTTCAATCAGGCTAAAGAGTGAAGAGAAACTCCTGTGTATGTGGGAGTGCAGAAAGCACAGAATACAGAGAGAGGCGCAAGCTAAAAAGAGTAATGCAGAGCTTAGCCTGGCTCCTCTCAGGTGACGAGTCCTACAGAAGTCCTTTGTTCCAGAATACAGTACCCGCTCTTCTGTAGATTCAGGCTGCTTCTCGATTCTTCGAGAATGTATTTGCTCAGGTGTCAACAGGTATTTACTGCACACCACTAGACAGTAGGCCCAAGTCGAGATCCTCACTCTCAAACAGCTTTCATTTCAATATCTTTTGGATGTGATGTTGCCTCTCCTGACAAATGCCAAGATCTTGCACCAAGGAGTGGCCAGAGTCCTCTGAGCCCCACCGAGGACTCCAGTCAGAACCCTTTCTTAGTGTTGTTTATCTTTCAATTGAGGAATGAAGTTCTCTTAGAACATTTGTTTCTTTGTTCAGAGTTGTTTTTTTTTTTTTCCTGCAGAGCTACAGAACCAACCTTTAAACAAATCTAATGGCGTTTTACACACGGGACATTATTGTGATTACATCCCAGATAACTCAGGCACATCTTAGGGGAGTGGTGGGCTGTTGTTTTTACTCTGCTGCACAGTACGAATAACACACACATAAAGCTGTCACTGCCAGTCTCCCATAGGAAATATAAGGTTGTTATTACCTGGGCAACCATAACACATAGGTCTCAAATTGTGTATAGTTTAGTTGTGGTTTTATTAGGGTATTTACCTTGTGTTTTCCCAGGAATTAATAAGTCGCAAGAAATACATGCATACTGAAGGAATGGCCCGTGTGGTACAAATGTGCTTTGTATAGTTGCTGTTGTGGAAAGGACTTTTAATTCTTAACATTCACACCTTTCATATCTTATTTTTTATTATTTTTGAGAGACTGACAGACAGAGCTCCCTTCTGCTCATTCATTCCTCAAATGATCAGGAGCTTGGTGCTCAATCTGTTTCTCCCATGTAGGTGGCAGGCACCCAACTACTTGAGTATCACTTGCTGCCTTCCAGAGTCTCCACTGGGAAAAAGTTGGAATTGTGAGTCAGACTTGGGAATTGGACTCAAACCTTCTGAAATGGGACGTGGACATTTCAACCAACGTCTCAATCACTAGGCCAATGCCCACCCCCGATATCTTATTTTTAGTATACCTCCACACTTATTTCAATTATACATCTTGCCGGAGAGACAAAAGAACAAATCAGAGTGATCTGTATTTACTTGGTAATATGTTGTTAGAAAAAAATAGTTGTCATTTTTCAGTTTGATTTTTGACATGCTATGATATTTTATTATGAGCATCCTGTTTCAATTTTTGCCTCTCATAAAATTTTCATCAGCTTTCTTCCTATTCAGAGAGATTTCGGAACGGGGAGCTATTTTTGAGAAGTTAGAAATCTTAACCAAATTCCAGGAAATTGTGGTTTCTGGACATTTCATGTGAATGTAAAGGAAGAGGAATTTATTGGTGAACCTGCATTTCCTTTAGTGTTCCTTTGCTGTAAGGAAGCTGCACCAGGGAGATGCTGAACCAGTGCTCCCTCAGTGTTCTCTAGCTTTCTTCATTATGATTGGGAGAAGGAGAGATTTGCCTTTTCTTGTGGAATTAGCTTCTAGTTTCTCTGCTTTGTTCCCTTTGTCTGTTGTGGCTTCTTTGCTTCCAGTTGTATGCTCAGTTCTCTCTCAACAGTAAGGATATAGATTAAGAGTTGTATTTATTAAGAAAAAAAAGCTATAAGAAGGTTATTAAAACTCACTAGGAGAGGGAAAAATGGAATAGCAAACAATTGTGAGGTATTATAAATAGCTGTTGGCAATTCTAAAATGTTGACTAAACCTTAGCTTGGGCAATACTACAGGAAAATAGTTAAACTCAGTCATTGCAATTTGCTAGCATTCTTTTGGGCGTACATATTCTGAAGCATAAAGATATCTATGGCTTGGATCCCACCAAACTCAGACCTGGGAAATTCAAGATCATTCAAAGAAGGGCATGTCAAGAAACAGGGAGACGTGGGTCCAAGGAGGGCAATCGGTGTTCAACCTGTTACTCAATCATTATGTACTATTTATTTCAAAATTGCTAGGAGTAGATTTTAAAGGTTGTCACTACAAAAACAGATTGACATACAAGGTGATGAGTATATTCATTAGCTTGATGATCATTCCACAATATAAACATTTATCAAAACATCACCTTGTGTCTCATAAATATATATGTATATATATATATTTTGCCAATTAAAGTAGAAATTGAAAAAAGAGAGAAAGCTTGTTTGATTAAGGCAGAACTATAGTGAAAATCTGAAAGTAGCCCAGTGTTTTCCAGTAGGGAAATGGCTGAATAAACAATGGTGTATTGACACATGTATCCATGATCTTTCAGTGGTAAAGATGGGACCGATGTTGTAGCTGGTAAAGCCACCACCTGTGGTGGGCGCCAATTCTAGACACAGCTGTTCCACTTCTGATCCAGCTCCCTGCCTGAGGCCAGGGAAAATCAGTAGAGGATAGCTTAAGTGTTTGGGCCCCTGCTGCCCACATGTGACACCTGGATGAAGCTCCTGGCTCCTGTTTTCGGCCTGGCCCTGCTCTGGTTGTTGTAGCCATCTGTGGAGGGAATCAGCAGATGGAAGATCTCTCTGTCTGCCCCTCCCCCCCCAATTACTCTGACTTTCAAATACATAAATATTTTTTTTTAAATGGTAAAAATGAAGATTTTGTTCAGCACTCTGGCCTCAGAATCAGCCCTTAAGGCATGCGGGTCTGGCTGAAGAGCCCATGCAAGTATTTTAGGCATGGAAAGCCAAGAAACACTGGCAAAACAAACAAACAAACAAACACCTAAATGAAAGATCCCTGCGAGTGAGATCCCAGTGGAAAGAACAGGGCCATCAAAGAAGGAGGTACCTTTCTCTGAAGGGAGGAGAGAACTTCCACTTTGACTATGACCTTGTCTAAATATGATCAGAGTCAGCAAACTCAAAAGGCCTCCACAGCCTAGGTAACTCATGACAAGAGCCTAGGGTGATTACTGATGCCATAAACGAGAGTGTCAAATTGTTAAGTCAACAACAGGAGTCACTGTGCACTTACTCCTCATGTAGAATCTCTGTCCTTAATGCATTGTACAATGTGAATTAATGCTATAACTAGTACTCAAACAGTATTTTACACTTTGTGTTTCTATGTGGGTGCGAACTGTTGATATCTTTACTTAATATATTCTAAATTGATCTTCTGTATATAAAAATAATTGAAAATGAATCTTGATGCGAATGGAATGGGAGAGGGAGTGGGAGTTGGGAGGGTTGTGGGTGGGAAAGAAGTTATGGGGGGGAAAAGCCATTGTAATCCGTAAGCTATACTTTGGACATTTATATTTATTAAATAAAAGTTAAAAAAATGAAGATTTTGTGTCAATATGATAAAGTTTTAAATAATATTGATTGAAAAAATACAGACTGATGAAGGCATAGCACCTCAATTATCCCATATTCCAGGGGTAGATATGTAAAAAAGTAACACGGGAATGAGTTTTGCCCAGCATAGGGAGTAAGTCTTAATAGAAGTGAAATTGTGTGAGCATGTAGACCAAATTTGGAAGGGAAAATTTTAAAAAGGCTTTTTGGATGATATAACCATGGGTAATGTGTTTCCCTGTAAGATTAATTTTAATGTTAAGATTTAAAAATAAATTATTTTTCAAGCTCTGTATCTGTTTTCCATCTAAAGTGGGACTGCTGCCACCCAAAGTCTGGTTGTTTCAACTTCATAGCTGAAAGTTCTATTACCTTTTGTTGAATAATTTAGTTCTTGAATGGGTTTGGATCTTTTATTCATGGTGTTCTTAATAATTTAGAATTGGAGTTGCAAGGAATCTGAGGCCATTTAGAGTGAACTCCCACCCAGTCTAGGGACCCCTTCTATAACATCTATGATAGATGTCAACCTCCTTCCACTTGGAGACTTCCAACTATGTGAAACTCATTATTCATAATACCTCCTGTGCGGTGGTAACTTCACTTGTTAGAAAGTTCTTTCTGTTTATCTGATTGAATCTGTAGCCTTATCCCCCCTTACTATTGGTCCTAATTCATTCCTGAAGTATGAGAACAAATTAATCTATTTTCCCTCCCTCAAGACAGTCCTTTGGAAACTTTAAAAAATTTATCTTTATTTGAGAGGTAGAGTTACAGTCAGAGAGAGGGAGAGACAGAGACAAAGGTCTTCCATCTGCTGGTTCGCTTCCCAAAAGGCCCAAAGGGTGGATCTGTGCCGATCTGAAGCCAGGAGCTTCTTCCAGGTCTCTCACGTGGCCATCCTCCACTGCTTTCCCAGACCATAAGCAGAGAGCTAGATCAGTAGAGGACAGCTGGGACTTGAACTGGTGCCTATATGGGATGCTGGTACCCCAGGCTCAACCTACCATACCACAGCGTTGGCCCCAGAATTTTTTTTAAAAAATGATTTTTGTGGAGCATGTGTTTGGCACAGGAATTAAGACATCACTTGGGATGCCCGCTTCCAATATCAGCATGTGTGGGTTCTAGTCCAAGTTCCTTTACTTCCTATCCAGCTTTCTTCAGAAGTGCACCCTGGGAGGCAGCAGGTGATGGTTCAAGTCTTTGGTTCCCTGCCACCCACTTGGGACAAGTAGAGTTCTGGTCTCCTGGGTTTGACTTGACCCAGCCCTGGCTGTTGTGTACAGTGAGGAGTGAACCAGCGTATGGGTGCCCTTCATCTCTCTGCCTTTCAAATAAGCTGAAAATGGATAAATAAAAAAAGATTTATTTATTTATTTGAAAAGTAGAGTTACAGAGAGGGAGAGGCAGAGGCAGAGAGAGAGACCTTCCATCTACTCGTTCTCTCTCTAAACAACCACAGTGGCCAGGGTTGTGCCAGGCTGAAGTCAGGAGATGGGAAGTTTATCTGGGTCTCCCACATGGCAGCAGGGGCCAAAGAACTTGGGGCATCTTCCTCTGCTTTCCCAGGCACAGTAGCAGGGAACTGGATTAGAAGTGGAGCATCTGGGACTCCAACCAGTGTTCATATGGGAAGCAGTATCACAGGCAGCAGCTTAATTTGCTGTGCTACAACTCTGGCCCCTAAATAAAAAAATTTTTTTAAAGTGATTTGGTCTTAAAACAACTGATTTTGTCTTTTCTTAGACTTTATTCTTTCAGTTGTAACTTATCAATAGACATTGGATTTTGCCATTGTTATTGGTACCTACTTGATTTTTCAAGGCAAAATATATATATTACAGATAAACAGCAAGGTATACCTACATCTTGTGTTAACAGTACCCAGGCTTTTTATATTTACCCATTTGTCTCTCACACTTATCTGTGATTTCAGTAAAGATGAATCTATGTCTGGATCCAGTTATGGAGAATGTGAACTTTACTAAGTAAACTGCATTTCACCCTGCCACCTTCCATGGCTACATGAGCCATCAGTCCCATCAGCACAGATCAAATCCAGTTGTAACACTTTAGTTTATGTAATAGGAAAAACAAAGTCTTGTCTACAGGATTGGTATGTGATTATGTAAGACTAGAATGGCAGGAGGACCACCTAATAGGAACTAAGCTAATCTAGTAGGACACATGATTGAGAGCTGGATATTTATAGTTAGCTACTCCAAAAGTTAAAGCTACCCCTGAATGTCTTTTTCAGTCACATAAAAGCTAATAAATTTATTATCAAAATGCTGCTCCCAACATTTTTTTCTCATAAATTATGTTGGGTTGGATTTCACTACTTACTAAAAAAGTCAGAATGGTACCAGCTCTAAATTGGGATGTAGAAGTGCATAGTTCTGCTACTATCTGGTTGCAAACATTTGGGCAGTTCATTTGTCTCTGGTACTGAATTTCATCATCAGCAAAACAAGCAGGTTGAGCTGGACAATTTAAACACCCTCTTCTGCGTTCCAATTCTACTGTTCTTGTATGACTTTGCTTGCAGAACTAATCTGAGTGCCTTGGATTCTGTTCTTTGAACTTCAATTAATCAAGTTGTTCTGATTGGGGACACTGAAAAAACCAAAGGATAGAAGCAGCTTTTTATGCTGTCTGTTCCTTTTTCACTTATAATTAAGTGACCTGAGGCTATTTCCCACCATACCTCTTCAACAAAGATCTTTTAACATGTTTTGAGGTACATATAAGAAGTCCTATTATAATTCTAAGACATCTGTAATTTTGAGACTCTACAAAGAAGTAGCTCCCTTTTACTCTACAACCTAGATGTAACACTCTTTTACTGCTTAAGTCTTATATTGACAAATATCCCATTTTCAGAAAATTTGTGAAAATAGTCCAGTGAACACAAATAGAGCCTTTTCCTGTGTGTGCTTTCCTAAGTCTGTTGGTCTCAAGACATTTTAGAGATGTCTTATATACATGAAGAAAATTCAGGACTTCTGAGAAGAATGCTACTTTTCCTAGGAACATTTAGAAGGCTCTTGAGAAGCAGAGGTGATGAAGTATAGAGATAAACAATTCTATGCCTTGACTCTGCCTTAATTCCAATCCTGGCTTTCTTTAAATCCTCAGTTTTCTTATTTGTAATAAACAAGCATTATTAACACGAGCATTCATACTCAAATATATTAGTTTGCATTACTATTATGTGAGTAGAACTGATAACATAAGAGTTCTACATTGCATAGGGAAAAGTTAGTTATTTCTGCTCTGCAAATGAACTTATTTCTTCACATAAGAAATAACTCAGTGGTTGGCTTAAAACGAATGCAGAAAGCTAAAACAGAAATTAAATAATATGCATTTCTAGCTGGGCTGGGAACCAGTCCCCAAATAGCATCTGCCAATATGGTTCTAGAGGAAGTAAGCTTAGATCCAGGGAGGCAGATGGGTTACATCTCATGTGCCAATTACTGGAAGTGACTGTCTGGTACACTGTACAAAAAGGCTTGAGAGAACCAGTCAAGAAGGAGCAACTGCCATGGCATAGGAGACAGGAGTGACAGCACACATGTGATGGTCTGTGTGTGCCCCACCTCCCCAATCTGCATGCTAAAATATTCAGATGTGGGACCAACAGCAGATAGTGCAGTCATGAGAGCAGAGCCTGCATGGCTGAGATTAGGGCCCTAACTAAAGGGCTTGAGTGAACAAGTTCATTCCTGTCTGCTCTTCAGGCATGTGAGGACACAGCATTCACTGCCGTTGTTCCCTCTATTCCTTCTGCTATGTTAAAACACAGAGTTCAAGGTGCTGCTGGGCCTTGATCTTGGACTTCTCAGCCATCAGAACTATGAGAAACACATTTCTATTATTTATGAATGCTCCTGTTTCATGGATTTTGTTATAGCAGCAAAAATGGACTACGACACATGGATTTGCTAATTCTGGTCTAGGTACGAAAAACAAAGAAGGTAAGTTTCAGGAATGTGGAGTGACGTTGACACTGTTGAGGCAGAATGGAGAAAAATATTAGTTGGTTGAAATAAAATATTCAAGCAAGTCTGTTGGTAAAGCAGTAATAGGTGTATACATCTATCTTAGCATTTACTACATCATAGTAATGCCTTTGTTTATATATTTCTTTCTCCAATTAGAGTAAAAGATTCTAGAAGGAAGACCCACAATAGCCCTGTGCCAGATATGTAGTAAGCCATAATTGACAATGGAGCTAATTCAGTTATATCTACGTTTATATTATCTAGGGTTAAAAGTCCCTACCTTACAAAACTCACCCAATTTCTTTTTTAAAATGTTTTATTTATTTATTTATTTATTTATTTTGAAAGGCAGAGAGAGAGAGAGAGAGAGAGAAATAGAGAGGTATCTTTCAAATCTTTCATTTACTGTTTCACTTGCCAAATGCCCACAATAGCCAGAGCTGGGTCAGGATGAGCCAAGAGCCTGGGAACTCAACCAGGTCTCTCATGTGGGTGGCAGAGATCCAAGTACTCGAGCCATCATATGCTGCCTCCAAGGGTGCACATTGTCAGGAAGCTGGATTGGCAGTGAAGTATCCAGGATTTGAACCAATGACCTGAAATAGGTGTTCTGATATGGGATACAAGTGTGCCAAGTGGTGGGAGACTTAACCACTGAACCAAATGCCTGTCCCCAACTCACCTCATTTTTATGCCTAGGTTGGTGCCTCTTTATCTACTTAATTTCTTATTAAAATATATTTGGAAAAGTCCAGTATTGTCTCCAGTAAACAAAGAGCAAAAAAGGTGAATGCCAGATTTTTATCAATATATAGAAGGAGCAGTGTGTCCATGATTGCTAAGACTTTTTTCAGAACTAACACAGGACAGAACTTAGGTAGTGAATAGAAGACATGAGGTTCCTGGAAATATACATTTTAGTTCATTTGTGAAAACTAACCAGCTCCTTTTCTTCTGCAACTCATTAGATACATATGGTATCTATTAAAAAGAGCAAAAAATCAAAATTCTATGATTCCTTGTATTCTTCAATGTCTAAATTAGAGGTAGTCCTTAGCTCTTAATTTCTGAAATTTTGTCCACCTTTCTCTTTCCACATCATTAATTGACACTAAGTGCTAAATAAAATGTGTACTGTTGCATTCAGAAGCTGGAGGACAATTACTCTGAGTCAGTAGAAGAAAGAGATCATTTTTTTCCTTTCTTTTTTTTCTGAATAATGTGATGATTTCATAATTTAATTTAATTATGTCATTAAATTTTATAGATATAAAAGACAATGTCCCAGGAAAGTAAAAACTCTATTCCAGGTCTCATAAACTTAATAGCAGTTGAACAAAGATCAAAATTGTTATGGATGTCCATAACAGCCAAATTGTCATCGACAATATGTATGCTGTTTTGCTTTAACTTGCTTATCTATGTGGTTAAATATCAGGGAAGACAATAAAGTTTAAAAATTGATACAGATTGGGACCACTGCTTTGGTAGAGGAGGTAAAGCCTGCCATGCCAGCATAACATATAGGCACTGGTTCAAGTCCGGGCTGCTCCACTTCCCATCCAGCACCTGCTAATGCACCTGGGAAAGCTGAGAAAGATGGTCTAAGTTCTTGGGCCCCTGCACCAGTATGGGAGATTTGGAAGAGGCTCCAAGCTCCTGGCTTCAGATCAACCCAGCTCCATGTTTTATGACCGTTTGGGGAATGAACCAGCTGAGGGAAGACACCTCTTTCTCTCTCTCTTTCTCTCTCTCTGCCTTTCAAATAAATGAATAAATAAATCTTTAAAAAATTGATATGACTTGCGAGGTACATACCTCCACAATTATTACTTTAAGATTATCTAAAGGATTTTATAGTTTTAGCTATATTACAATGTATACATCTGACTGTCACATAGATTTTCCAAAATATATTTTATGAAAAAGTATGTGACTTTATATTTCTTTCTTTGTAGTTGTATCTTTTCTGAAATTGTACTTGGGTTATATTCCATTCTTTTCTGCTTTAATGATGTCTTGCTGTCCATATCTTTACCTTTAATAAACTAATCTGTCCAGAACACAGTTAAGAACAAGGAACTGAGAAGAATGCCCTCTGAGTGACTGCTGAACTTGCCTGAGCATTGTAGCTCATTTATTCAGGAAAAACTGTTCTCTCATCTTCACTCAGAGGCTGTTTAGTCACAATCTACTCAGAAATATAACACACTTCATGCAAAAATGACACCTATGTTTAGTTTAAGTTCTACATCCAAGGCACCATAGGGTTCAATTCAAGTGAAGGAGCACAAAGAATATAGAAACCCTTCTTGTTCCCAAGCACTCAAACCTTAACAGAACATATACAGCATCTACACATCTAAGAGTAAAGCAGTGTAGAGTGAGGAACATCTCACAATTACATGTAAAGCGCTGTACTGTTCAGTAGGCTGGGAGTTCAGTAACTTCCATGCCTAGAGGGTACATCCAAAATAGCAAACTTAGAAGATGGAACAACCATTATAATCATGCATGCTGTCAGCAGTTGCCACAGGTTGATCATCCCTAGTCTAAAACCCCAAACTTAAAACGCTCTAAAACCTGAAAACTTCTGAGCACCAATGTAAGATTACAACTGGAAAATTCCACACCTGATCTCACAGGATGGGTTGCAATCACAATGCAGGTGTGCTAAAAATCTTATATAAAATTACATTTAAACTATATGGATAAGGCATAAATGAAACAAAAATTAATTTTCTCTTTAGACTCGGATCCTATCCCCAAGATAAATATTCCAAGATCCCAAACAATTCAAATTCTAAAGCACTTCTCATCTCAAGCAGTTGGGATAAGGGAGATTCAACTTGTAGTATAGCTGATGAGTTAACATCAAGTGAGAACTCAATACACTGAAAGCAGGACCTGAACTTAATGTTCAGAAACCAGGTAATACAAGGGCACATTTTGAAAGGCTTTGAGGACATGATTGAATCACAAGGAAATCAATATCAGGATGATTCATACAGTTTTAGAATTAGAAGTTCCTTTAGTGACTATCCGTATACAATTTTAAAACCTTTACTTATTTATTTGAAAGGCAGAGTGACAGACAGAGGGAAGGATAGAGAGACAGAGATCTTCCATTCACTGATTTACTCCCCAAATGTCCACAAGTAGCTGGGGCCGGGTCAGGTTGAAGCCAGGAGCCAAGAACTGCATCTGGGTCTTCCACATGGTTGGTGGGAACAATAGTACTTAGGCTATCACCTGCTGCCTCCGGGTGCATTGGCACAAAGATCGAAAGTGGAGGCAGGCCTCAATCCCAAAGATATTGAATGGGGGCTTTTCAAGCTGTGGCTTAACCTGCTGTGCCACAACTGTCCCTACATACCTCTTATTAATGGTAGTAAGAAAGGGTAATGACTTGCCTAGCTAAGATGGTCTGGGCAAGATGGTCATCCTTGACTTCCTTTTTCTTTCCTCTCATCTTTTTCAGGCTTCCCACAACCCATTCTCTCTCTCTCTCTCTCTCTCTCTCTCTCTCTCTCTCTTAGATTTATTTATTTTACTTCAAAAGCAGAATTACAAAGAGGGAGAAGTAGAGGCAGAGATAGATAGATAGATAGATAGATAGATAGATAGATAGATAGAGATCTTCCATCACTGGTTCATTCTCCAAGTGGCTGCAATGGCTAGAGCTGGGCCAGTCCAAAGCCAGGAGCCAGGAGCTTCTTCTGGGTCTCCCATGCAGGTACAGGGGTCCAAGGACTTGGGCCACCCTCCACTGCTTTTCCTGGAACACCAGCAGGGAGCTGGATTGGAAGTGGAGCAGCTGGGATTTGAACAGGTGTCCATATGAGATGCCAGTGCTGCAGCTGGTGTCTTAACCTGCTATTTAACAGCACCAGCCCCTCCCATTCTCTTTCAATCAATTACTTTGTTCTTTTTCCTTCATTTTCCTTAAATGTGTCTTTCCTTTTCCTTGTCAATATTCACTGCCTTCTGTCACAACTTCGCTGCTTTTTTTCCCTGAAATTCTTCCATAGATTCCAACTCATCTTCCCCTTTCAATGTCTGATCCTTTTTAAATCTCTATCCCACATTCTCATGGTCATCTGACTGAAACACAAACTATTGACTCATATAGCAGTAGATTTTCACTGTCTGCAGGTTGAACTTCAGACTCCTCTGCTCCCTTTCACTGTATTCCATATCAACTGATACTGTGTGTTTAATTTTGAAGGGATTGTAACACTTTCCTCTTATTGCCTCTCCAAATTCCCTTAGCTGATAGGAATATCTCAACCTTTAAAACTCACCTCAAGTGTCATCTCCTCCAGGAATCCCAGGGTAAGATAGAATCTCTTTTCACAGTCCAGGAGAGATTTTCATTGTATCTTATTATTGGAGTGATCTCATTTGCTTACAACTGTGTGTTTGGCTCCCCTACAGAAATGTGAGCTCTTTGATAAAGCATGTTTTATTCATCTTCATCTGTTGAATTCAGTTTTAGGTGCCTGCTCTGAACTAAATGTTTGTGTCCACCCCCCACCCCAAAATTTATATTTTGAAACCCAGTCCCCAGTGTGATAGCTTTCAGAGGTCAGGCCTTTGGGTGATTGGGTCATGAGGGCAAAGTCCTCCTGAATGAGATTACTTCCCTTACTAAATCCATAGCAGAGAACACCCTTGCTCTTCTTGCCAAGTGAGGACAGAGTGAAAAGAACCAGGAAGTGGAACCTCACTAGACACAGAACCTACCACAGCTTTGATGTTAGACTTCCAAGCCTCCAGAACTGTGAGAAATCACTTTCTGTTGCTTATAAGCCACCTAGTCTATGGGATCTTGTTATAGCTGCTTGAATGGACTAGGACAGTGCTCAGTGTTAGGACATACTGGATGCTCAATAGATGTGCTGCATGCACGGGCAGCTACCAGAGACAATACTACACAAATACCAATGGCCAGACAAGCGTTCTTGCTCCTGTGCTCTTGGTTCTTGAAACGGGCTATGTATCAGAGTTACTTGAGAAGTTTAAAAAGCAAGATTTCTGGGCTTCATGCCTGTACTAGAAAAATCAGCATATTTTCTCTGTATTTTTATGATGGTTCCCAGGTGATTTTTGTAAGTCAACAGCACCTGTTCTCATGTTGGAGTTTGTAAATCATTGCAAAACATTTCCTTTCATGTGCCTTTAAGAACAATCATGTTTAGGAAGTGAAAACAATATGTAATAAATTTTAGAGAGATCTACATTCAAGATGGTTAAATTTGTTTCAAATGCAGACAATATTGGTTAAAGGACAGTTATCCAGGAAACTGTATACACTATAGTAATTCATTCAGTAATTATTCTGGAGAGCTAAAGCCTTACCTTTTACTCAGATCACTCATTTACTTTTCTTCTTTCCTAACTCATCTGGAATGGTTTTCATTCTTCACATTGGTTTTGTGTGTGACTACTTTTTCATATCTTTTGCTCTTTTCTCCATTTATAATTAGGAAAACTGCATTCTTCAAGTCTCCTTTCTTCATGATACTCACTTTCCAGCTTCTGCATTTTAAAATCCATGATCCTTCATGTGACTGCTCTGTGGGTTTGTTAAGACACTGTAAGGTACCTAATGGTTTGCGTTTGTGGGAGAATGAGCCCTGCATTTCTTCTTGCCATCACGTTGAGTCAGTCGGGTACTGCTGCTGAGAGGAGCTGGCGTGGGTGGGGGTTTGGCTGACTCCACAGTTTTCCATATGCACCGTGTGCTCCTCATGCTCCAGCAGGAAGCTGGTCTCCACTAGCAGACCTGGGAGCAGGAAGACAGCCATCGTGTGGGTGGTCTTGAAGAAACCTCCCTCTATTTTTCCTGTACCCAGCTGGTTTTAAGTCTCTGGATGATAGTGTGAAAACAATCGTCAAGTTTTGCCTTTGATTTAATATTTCAGGCCTGTGTTAAAGACTGGCCTTGGTTTTGGACCTATATTTTGATGTATTTTACAAGATAATTTATCTCTAGCTTTGGTTTTCCCATGAGATACTTTGTCGTATAAATATCTTATTTTTAGTTTTGATTATGTAATTTGGTACAAATCTAATGATTTCGCAATGGAAGTTCATACTACCATCACCTTAGTTGTGGGGGAAAATATATTTGTTTTAATTCACACCACTATTATGACTTATGTGATCTTCAGTTACTTTATAGATGAAAGGCATGAAATACACATTTCTTCTCAGTTATTTTCAAAAGTTTATAGCTTTCAAGTCATTGAGAATGTGGACTAATGTAACATTTACATTTTCTGCTCTTGTTATTTTTTGCTAGCTAGCAACACATATTAGCTTAATAGATCCTTCTTGTGTTCAAATGTAGTACTAAATGTGTACTAAAATGTAGTGAATAATTTTTGGTCAGCATTGTGCTGCAGTGGGTTAAGCCACTGCTTGTAACACCAGTATCCCACATTAGAGTGCTGGTTTGAGTCCTGGCTGCTCTGCTTTCAATCCAGTTTTCTGCTAATGCTCCTGGGAAAGCAGAAGAAGATGGCTCAAGTGGTTAGGTCCCTGCCACAAACTTGGAAGATCCAGGGTGGAGTTGTTGGCTCCTGGCTTCAACTTGTCCCATCCCTGGAAATTGTGGTTATCTGGGGAGTGATCCAACAGGTAGGAGGTATTGCTCTGCCCCTCTGTCCCCCTCTCTCTGTCATTCTGCCTTTTAAATAAACAGATAAATAAATAAATAAATAAATAAACTTTTTTTTAAAAAAGAAACACAGAATGTAAAGCATTTATACAACCACAAAGAAATGTTTTGGAGTTGAGGAAATGTCAAAATAAGTAAATGGAACAAATTGAGTGTCTTCAAAGACTTCTATTCCCAAAGGACATCTGTGTTCTGCCTTGACCCAGATCTAAACTGGCTGATTCATGTAAGGGCAAGAGGGAAAGTTCAGTTATTTGCATTTATTAACTGGTTACTATATACTCTTAAGGTTGTAAAATGTCCCAGTGTTTAGCAATTTTTGTTTAAGTGTCAGTGAGGTGGTTCCCTTGGGCTAGTTAATGAAATATCCTATACCAAATTTTGCTTCACTTTTCCATAGACCTCCAGAAAGCTCTGCATAATAATCTTTTATGTTAACTTAAATACTAAGTTTCAAGGTCAAACATTTAAGTCTAATATTGGTTAACATAAAAAATTCATCAAGGATTGTGATTTTCTATAATGTATGTAGATAATATAAAGTGATATTTTAAAAAGTTGCAATAGCAGTAACTATATGTTGTGCTAATGTAACTCTCAAAGTTGAAAGTGACTGACAATTTTACATAAATATATGTATACATATATGAATATTTCAAGAAGTTTATAAAAAATGGAATTAAGAAATAAATTTGGGAGTGGCATTATGGCCCAGAGGGTTAAGCCAGTACTTCTGACTCTGGCACCACATATCTGAATGTCTGCTCAAGTCCCTGCTGCTCCACTTCAATTCTAGCTTGCTGCTAATGTGCATAGAATGGCAGTAGAAGATGGTCTAAGTGCTTGGGTCCCTGCCACCTGTGTGGCAGCCCTGGATGGAGTTCTGGGATCCTGGCTTTAGCTTGGCTCAGATCCAGCTATTATGACCATTTGGGGGAGTGAATCAGGGATGGAATGCCTTTTTATCTCTCTGTCTCTGATCACCCCCTCCCTCCGCCTCTTCATCACTCAGCCTTTCAAACAAACTAATTAATTTTTTTTTAAAATTTACTTTGGTGTAAACTTTTTTTATTTAGTAAATATAAATTTCCAAATTACAGTTTATGAATTACAATGGCTTCCCCCCCATAATTTCCCTCCCACTCGCACCTCTCCCATCTCTCGCTCCCTCTCCCATTATATTCACATCAAGATTCATTTTCAATTCTCTTTATATACAGAAGATCAATCTAGAATATATTAAGTAAAGATTTCATAGTTTGCACCCACACAGAAACACAAAGTGTAAAATACCATTTGAGTACTAGTTATAACATTACTTCACATTGGACAACACATTAAGGACAGATCCCACATGAGAAGTAAGTGCACAGTGACTCCTGTTGTTGACTTAACAATTTGACACTCTTGTTTATGGCGTCAGTAATCTCCCTAGGCTCTAGTCATGAGTTGCCAAGGCTATGGAAGCCTTTTGAGTTCGCTGACTTCGATCTTACTCCGACAGGGTCATAGTCAAAGTGGAAGTTCTCTCCTCCCTTCAGAGAAAGGTACCTCCTTCTTTGATGACCTGTTCTTTCCACTGGATCTCACTCGCAGAGATCTTTCATTTAGGTCTTCTTTTTTTTTTTTTTTCCCAGAGTGTCTTGGATTTCCATGCCTGAAATACTCTCATGGGCTCTTCAGCCATATCTGAATGCCTTAAGGGCTGATTCTGAGGCCAGAGTGCTATTTAGGACATCTGCCATTCTATGAGTCTGCTGTTTATCCCGCTTCCCATGTTGGATAATTCTCTCCCTTTTTGATTCTATCAGTTAGTATTAGCTGACACTAGTCTTGTTTATGTGATCCCTTTGACTCTTAGACCTATCAGTGTGATCAATTGTGAACTGAAATTGATCACTTGGACTAGTGAGATGGCATTGGTACATGCCACCTTGATGGGATTGTATTGGAATCCCCTGGCATGTTTCTAACTCCACCATTTGTGGCAAGTCTGATTGAGCATGTCCCAAATTGTACATCTCCTCCCTCTCTTATTCCCACTGTTATATTTAACAGGGATCACTTTTCAGTTAAAATTTAAACACCTAAGAATAATTGTGTGTTAATTACAGAGTTCAACCAATAGTACTAGAACAAAACAAAGAAAAAATACTAAAATGGATAAAGTATTACATTGTACATCAACAGTCAGGACAAGAGCTGATCAAGTCACTGTTTCTCATAGTGTCCATTTCACTTAAACAGGTTTCCCCTTTGGTGCTCAGTTAGTTGTCGCCGACCAGGGAGAACTGGCTTAATTCACTCAGAATAATGTTTTCCAGATTCCTCCATCTTGTTGCAAATGACCAGATGCTGAAATTCATATGGAGACACAGGAGACCTCAAATAGCTAAAGCAATTTTGTACAACAAAAACAAAGCTGGAGGCATCACAGTACCAGATTTCAGGACATACTACAGGGCAGTTGTTATCAAAACAGCATGGTACTGGTATAGAAACAGATGGATAGACCAATGGAATAGAATAGAAACACCAGAAACCAATCCAAACATCTACAGCCAACTCATATTTGATCAAGGATCCAAAACCAATCCCTGGAGTAAGGACAGTCTATTCAATAAATGGTGCTGGGAAAATTGGATTTCCACATGCAGAATCATGAAGCAAGACCCCTACCTTTCACCTTACACAAAAATTCACTCAACATGGATTAAATACTTAAATCTACAACCTGACACCATCAAATTGTTAGAGAGCATCAGAGAAACCCTGCAAGATGTAGGTACCGGCAAAGATTTCCTAGAAAAGACCCGGGAGGCACAGGCAGTCAAAGCCAAAATTAACATTTGGGATTGCATCAAAATGAGAAGTTTCTGTACTGCAAAAGAAACAGTCAGGAGAGTGAAGAGGCAACCAACAGAATGGGAAAAAATATTTGCAAACTATGCAACAGACAAAGGGTTAATAACCAGAATCTACAAAGAAATCAAGAAACTACACAACATCAAAACAAACAACCCACTTAAGAGATGGGCCAAGGACCTCAATAGACATTTTTCAAAAGAGGAAATCCAAATGGCAAACAGACACATGAAAAAATGTTCAAGGTCACTAGCAATCAGGGAAATGCAAATCAAAACCACAATGAGGTTTTACCTCACCCCAGTTAGAATGGCTCACATTCAGAAATCTACCAACAATAGAGGCTGGAGAGGATGTGGGGGAAAAGGGACACTAACCCACTGTTGGTGGGAATGCAAACTGGTTAAGCCACTATGGAAATCAGTTTGGAGATTCCTCAGAAACCTGATTATAACCCTACCATACAACCCAGCCATACCACTCCTTGGAATTTACCCAAAGGAACTTAAATTGGCAAACAAACAAGCTGTCTGCACAATAATGTTTATTGCAGCTCAATTCACAATACCTAAGACCTGGAACCACCCAAATGCCCATCAACAGTAGACTGGATAAAGAAATTATGGGACATGTACTCTATAGAATACTATACAGCAGTCAAAAACAATGAAATCCGGTCATTTGCAACAAGATGGAGGAATCTGGAAAACACTATGCTGAGTGAACATTTTAAAAATCCAAGCATATTGGGGTCTCCAAAAAGCTCATGGGAAATGCATATGCACAAACTAGACTTCAAAAAATGTTTTGCACCAAAATAAGCTTTTCTTTTAATGCCACTTTCACCAACTTTTTGCGGTACACTATTATTATATACACATATTTAAAATTGTAAGGTTTTTTTGAAGGCCCCTGCCTTCATTGATCTAAAAAACCTCAGGAAAGGGTTGGCGCTGTGGTGTAGTGGGTAAAGCCTCCGCCTGCAGTGTTGGCATCCCATATGGGCTCCTGTTTGAGTTCTGGCTGCTCCTCTTGCGATCCAGTTCTTTGCTGTGGCCTGGGAAAGCAGTAGAAGATGGCCCAAGTCCCTGAGCCCTTGTAATCTCATGGGAGACCTGGAAGAAGCTCCTGGTTCCTGGCTTTTGGATTGGCTGCCCATTGCAGCCCACTGGGGAGTGAACTAGCAGATGGAAGACCTCTCTCTCTCTCTCTCTCTCTCTCTGACTCTCCTTTCTCTGTGTAACTCTGACTTTCAAATAAATAAATAAATCTTTAAAGAAAAACCTCAGGATTACGATGACTGTTCTGCCAAAAAAGGAGCCAAGTGACATTAAGCAGAGCAGAGGTGAGAGTGAGAGTGGCACAAGAGACCAGGAATCTACTCAGGAAAGCTGGTGACTAGCAGGCAAAACTGAAGGGATATGCCTGCAAGTGCAAGACTTCCAGAGAAGCTGAAATGGTGAGGGGAGATAATTCCACAAAGAGCTTGGAGTACATCAGAGGTAGGTATGACAGCAGAAATCACTGCGTTTGTGGGCGACAGGTGGGAGTACCCATTCAGCCACAAACTGTGAAAGCTCGCTGGTGGGGCGGAGAATGGAGGGCTCCCCAGACAGCATCACAAGAAGATGTCACACCACTGGGGAAGACACAGAATCATGTACTTCAGCCTTCGCAGAAGAGGTTTACAGCTTCCTTTAGCACCAGAACCTGGCCAAGAGACTTCATGAGGCTGGTCAAAGGAACTTCTTCCAGATTTTTACACAGGACTACACCAGTCCTGACTAGAATTCCCACTGACTTTCCCCTCCATGCACTACGCCACAAAGTCTCTGTGCTTTGGGGAGGCTGTTATCTTCATTGGGCTTAGTCGGCAGCTCTGGCTTCCATAAGTGTACCTCCTGCAGCTCCCATCGAGACTATAATCTGCTAAAATTTTTCCTGATTTCGGCTTCTGAGTGAGCTCAAGAGCCATTTCAACAACAGGAAAAACCAATGTTGGGCACCTCTATCCCCTTACAGCCATAGAGTTAAGGAGCCCCAGAATGCAGCAGTGCCATAATGGCATTCATTTCCTGTCCTTCACAGGATTCTAAGAGCCCCTCCTCCCCTTTGAAAGATTTATTTATTTATGTATTGAAAATGCGGCATTACAGAGAGAGAGGGAGAGACAGAGATAATACATTCACTGGTTCACTCCCAAGATGGCTGTACTGGCCAGAGCTGGGCCAGACTGAAAAGAGGAGCCAGGAGTTGCATCTGGGTCTCTCACGTGGGTGTGGGGTTCCAAACACTTGGTCCATCCTCCACTGCTTTCCCAGGCTATTAGCAGAGAGCTGGTTTGGAAGTGGAACAGCCGGGAGTTTATGTGCATTGCCATAATGTTGGCTCCTCAACGATTTAAAAACAAACAAAAAACTTTATAGTATCTGGCTTTAAGTGTCATACGTAAAAATACGGTGTAGCATTTAGACTGCTTTAAAAATTCTTTCAGGTGGTGTCAGAGTCTTTTATATTCGAGGGCATAGTTCATTATGACTGTCCATTAGATACTGGTCTCAACAGCCTTGATGTTTTAAATGTGTACTAACAAACACTAAGTCTAATCGCTCCATCATCTAAGCCAAGAGTTCATATTATAATTTATTGGGATAATAAGCGGTTAAGTTAGGATGCAGGGGATATCTGATGTGAAGTCTAGGAAATGTATTTTTGTCTATGTCAGGGCTACAGGCAGAATGACAGCTAAATTCAAAGCTGGGATAATGCTTTGCAAATTCATGAACTTCAGTTCAATAGTAAAAAGCTCAAACTCAGCAGTCAGATTGGGTTTTAACTTTGATTCTTTTTTTTTTAAAGATTGATTTATTTATTTGAAAGGCAGAATTACAGAGAGAGGAAGAGACAGAGAGAGATCTTTAATCCACTGGTTCACTCCCCAAATGGCTGCAACGACCAGGGCTGGGGCAGACTGAAGCCAGGAGCCAGGAGCTTCATCTGAGTCTCACATGTGGGTGCAAAGGCCCAAGGACTTGGGCTGTCCTCCACTGCTTTCCCAGTCCATAGCAGGGAGCTGAGTTGGAAGTGGAGTAGCCAGGACTGGAACTGGTGCCCATATGGGATGCAGGTGCTACAGACGTGGCTTATCCTGCTGCACCACAATGATAGCCCTAACTCAGTAGAATTTAACTGGCTTACTCCAACTTGAAGTATAAGAGGAAGAAAAATCCATGAATTTGATTTTTTTTATGGTAGTGGACATTACCCCTTTATGGAAAGTGGAAAAGTGAAACAATCACCTGGACAATAGAGATTTGATACATATTTAAAATAAGCTCTTCAAATATTTCATGATACTTTTTTTATATAGCTCATGATCCCAGTGTATTATTGGTGCCCCTTTCACTTTCAAAAGTGTTTCAGTTTGGGAAATACTTGTTCTTCCTGTTTAATTGTGTTTATACTGGCAGAGGAGCAGTGATCTGGTAAATTTTAGACTGGTTAGATTCCGAAATAGATTATTTTATTCTTGTTCTAAAATTAGGAAAATAGTTGGAACTGCTGGACAATTGCTCAATACTTTCTTATTTTTTCTGGATGCGGTTCTCTAGATGAGGAAATGTTAATTGATGACTTGGTAGCAAAAGAAAGATCTATTGATCTGGAATTACCTGCAAAATAGTGTGTGTGTGTGCACATGTGCGTGTGTGTGCATGAGCGTGCGTGTGTGTCTGTGCATTTCCCTGAGAATTGTGTCCACATTTTCTTGTCGTATTTGTAACTCCCTAAAAGACTAAGAATCATTGACCCTCCATATGTCCATTCATAAATTCACGATCCCTGCTGGCCCTATTATGCTTTTTATTAATCAAATCTGTAAGACAGGAGAAAACTAGTTTCAAGTAGTATTTTTATAATTAATAGACTCCTCTAATTTAAAACTCTTCAGTGAGAGTTACCAAATTAAGCCATATGAAATATTGACAAAATTCTTAGAGGTGAAGTACTTGATAGGAAAGCTCATTTACAGGAAGGGGAAATGGTAACACTACACAGTGTGTTTCTGAAATTCCTTTCAGCCAGAGTAACAGATCCTGCCAATATTTAACCTGAGGAAATGACTATTTCCTATGGTTCAGCTGAATGATTTCACAGGGGACTCAGCAAACTATATTGAGAATCCACTTTATGAATCATTATTCTAAGAGATATAAGGGAATAAGAAGGAACTGCAATAAGTTCTTGGGAAATAGCAATAAAAGTTCATTATGGTGCAAAAATTTTGAAATCCATGCAGATTTATGGTGTGCATTTTTATGAACTTTTTGAAGATCCCTGTATGCATAGATTTCCATGTTTTTCACCAAATTAAACAATTAATTCTATTTTTTGTGAACTTTAAAAAACATTTTCATATATCACTCCCTGTTTTAGGAGTTGGAGAGTTTTAAATTGGGAAATGATTGGGTTTGTATTCAGTGTAACTCAATGATAACCTGACCCAAGGCTCCAGGAAATACAGTTCTCATAGGGAAGACATTTAGCTAAGTAACACAACGCACAGCAGATTAAGCTAAGCATGAAGCAACTTGGGATGGCTATGCAGAGAAAAGCCGGGGCAAGTTTCTCCAGGCTGTGAAGATCGGACGGATGGAAAGAACAGACGTGAGGAACTTAACTTGCAGTGATTATTAAATTTTTCTTACTATTTCTCCTCTCTTCCTGTTTGTAATCAAATTCTTTATTTTTCTTAGTCTCCATACCTTTATGTGAAGCGGGGAAGGGAGAATATATGTTTCTTTTATGAATAACAGAGGAACACATGTTTTCAGAGGGCAAAGTTCTCAGTTCCTTGGATGAAGGCACTGACTAGATTTACTCAAGCCCAAGTATAGACAATTAAAAGAGTACCTGCTGCTTTGGGTAGTAGCAGATTGATCAGTCGAAGGGAGTTTATCTTATTCTGTTTTGTTCTGTTTTTAAAGAAGAGTGGCGTAGGCTTTGAAGATGACAACTATTAGAAAGACAGACAGTACAATTGCTCAATTTTGAATTACTGCTTAACTAGGGAACAGAGTCCCAGAGGAGGGCTGACAGAAATAGCTCATGCTTTTTTTAGCTGCCTGTATTTTAACTTTGAACAGAGAGAAATGAAATAATCTAATCAAAGTATGTATAGAATTAGAAGGCTTAAGTTGTTAAGTGGATAAAGAATTCCTTCAAAGAATACATAAAAATTCAAATACAATAATGATTGATAAACACAGACAATTAGAATGGCAGATTTTAATCTAGTGGTAAAGGGACCAAATGGTATCATGACAAAGAGTAGAATATATATTTCTACCGAAATTTAATAAGTATTTTTATCAGAAAGTAATTCTTATTACTGTTCATTAATTCATGCACTTTGCTGGTCTTGAAATTATGATTCTAAAGATAATTTTCTAGGGCAATGACAAGAGCATGTAGATGCTAGATGTCATCACTCCCAACTCTCTCATTTCCCATTTGGGAACTGGAAGCCTAGGGAGAGACTAGGTGGTTTGCTCAAGTCTTCACTTCCACCTGCTGGTTGGCCCCACAGCCTCTTCACTACTCTACTTGTTTCCAAAATTCATCACATGCAATAATTGCAATTCATCATTTTATAAGAATGTATGAAACTTGAGGTCAATGATGATTAAATTCAAATTTTCAATATGTCCCGATTGTTTGAAGAAAATAATATTTTTTTATTCAGTATAATTCTCTGGATCTAATTGTACTTGGAAAGGAAAGAAGATGATGAAAGTGAACTTCAAAATCTTCTCAATTTTTAAAATCACAGCTTTATTCAGATATACCACATTACCAGAGAGTACTCTAATTGAAGGAATATAATTAAGTGGGTTTTAGTATGTACACTATATTGTGTGTAGTTTGCTTCTCCCCAATGCGTGAGACCCATTAGCAGTCATTCTCTACCCATCTCCCTTCTGCCTATCCCTGACAACTACTAATCTACTGCTGGTATGGATTTGCCCATTTTGAACATTTGAATTAATGCAATAATACAGTACAAATATGTGTTATTTTATGTATGGCTTCCTTCACTCAGAATACAGTTTTCAAGGTTTGTCCATAGTATAACATATGTCAGTACTTCATTCCTTTTAATATAATTATATATAATCATAGTCATTCTTTGGTGTAGGAGAAACACTGGTTCCAGGACTCCACTCTCCCTAGAGATAACCAAATCTAAGGATGTTCAAATATTTTACATAAAATGGCACAGGATTTGCAGATGTATAGTCTATGCATATTTTTGCTATATATTTTGAATCACTTCTAGATTACTTATAATACCTAATACACTATAAACACTATGTAAGTAGTTGTAATATTGTATTGTTTAGGGAATAATGACAAGAAAAAAAGCATATACATATTAAGTCCAGACACAATTTTTTTCAAATATTTCCTCTGCAGTTGACTGAATACATGCATAAAAAACTCACAGCCTCAGAGGGCTTAATATATTCCATTTTATGGATATACAATATTTGTCTAGTTATTTATAAGATATTGTACATTTATGTTGTTTCTACTCTTGGGCTACTATGAATAATGCTGATATAAACATCCTTGTTCAAGTTTTTGTGTGGACTGTATTTTTAATGCCCTTATTGTGTATGCCTAGAAGTAGAACTGATGGGTCATATCTAACTATATTTTTAATATTTTGGAAAATTACCAGCTTTTTAAAAAATTGTTTTGTCTATTTTCTATATTCCTCACATTTCCATATGAATTAGGATCAGAATGTCAATTTCTGCACACCCACCCACCTCAAATGACACCTGGAAATTCTCAATATTTACTGATGAATACTTTATTATAAGAACTAAGCACAATAGAGCTAAAAGGATGAAACTTGGTCCTTGAATCTTAAAAGAATGAGCAATCAGGGCCAGCACTATGGTTTAGTGAGGAAAACCGCCGCCTGTAGTACCAGCATCCCATATGGATGCCACTTCCAATCCAGCTCCCTGCTGATATGCCCAGGAAAACAGTGGAAGATGGCCCAAGTCCTTGGGTCCCTGTACCTGCATGGGAAACCTGAAGGAAGCTCCTGGCTCCTGGCTTTGGATGGGTGCAGCTCCAGCCGTGTGGCTAGTTAGGCAGTGAACCAATGGATGGAGAACCTCTCTCTGTCTCTCTGCCTCTCCTTCTCTCTCTGTGTAATTCTGACTTTCAAATAAATAAACGAATCTTTTTTTTTTTTTAAAAAGACCCAACAATATAGGAATTACACAAATATGTCAATTGCTGGGATGGTATTGTGGCACAATTGGTAAAGTTACCTACAACACCTGCATCCCACGTGGGCTGGTTTCAATACTGGCTGCTCCACTGACAATCCAGCTCCCTGCTTATGGCCTGGGAAAAGCAGCAGAAGATGACCCAAGCGCTTGGGCCCCTGTCACCATGTGGGAGACCCTGATGAAGCTCCTGGTTTCTGTCTGGCCCAGTCCCAGCTGTTGCGGCCATCTGGGCATGGAAGTGCTCTCTCTCTCTCTCTCTCTCTCTCTCTCTCTTTGTCTTTTACTCTCTGTAACTCTGACTTTCGGCCTGGGTTTTGTCACTGGTCTGGATGGAGTTGCTACAGATGACACTAGTGATAGCTAGAAGAGATGGCTTAGCCTGGGTAGGTCTGTGGCACCCCCAAAAAGGAAGTTTTTAAATGGCACCTTCTCCTCAGAATTAAGCAAATGTATAAAAGAAAGGCTTTGATGGAATGTTTAGTATGGTTAGAAACGAACACCCACAGCCATATGTACTAATTAATTTCTTCTCCAAATGTTTTTATACTGTTGGGTAGATGTGGCCTATGTTTTGGAAGGCTGCTTTTCCTTTGAAGTAGTCATTACGCTGTTTTATTTCCTATATGAATGCCAAGTACACATTACTTTTCATTTCCCTTTTTGCTTGCCAAAGCCTTTTAATTTTCTTTCAACTCTTCATAAATATCTAATAAATAATTAAGATTTTCAGGGCTTTTTCAAGGCATGGTCCCTGGGCCAGCAGACTTAGCATCATTTGGGAGTTTATTAGAAGAACAAATTCTTGGCTCCCATCTGGGACTTACTGAGTCAGAATGGCTAGGATGTGGGTTCCTAGATGTATGCTTGAACTAGTTTTTCAAGTGACTCTTATGCACACTAAAGTTTGGGAAGTATTAATTAAGACTTCTTTGATTGCATTTGTCTTGAACCTTCTAGAAATAAAAAGGATCTGGGATTTTTTTTTAACTTTTATTTAATGAATATAAATTTCCAAAGTACAGCTTATGGATTACAATGGCTCCCCCCCCATAACTTCCCTTCCACCGCAACCCTCCCCTTTCCCTCTCCCTCCCCCCTTCCATTCACATGAAGATTCATTTTCAATTCTCTTTATATACAGAAGATCAGTTTAGCATATACTAATAAAGATTTCAACAGTTTGCACCCACATAGAAACACAAAGTGAAAAATACTGTTTCAGTACTAGTTATAGCATTAAATCACAATGTACAGCACATTAAGGACAGAGATCCTACATGAGGAGTAAGTGCACAGTGTCTCCTGTTGTTGACTTAACAAATTGACACTCTTGTTTATGGCGTCAGTAATCACCCTAGGCTCTTGTCATGAGTTGCCAAGGCTATGGAAGCCTTTTGAGTTCACTGACTCTGATCATATTTAGACAAGGTCCTAGTCATCTTCCCTTCAGAGAAAGGTACCTCCTTCTTTGATGACCTGTTCTTTCCACTGGATCTCACTCGTGGAGATCTTTCATTTAGGTTTTGTGGTTTGGTTTTGTTGTTGTTGTTGTGGGTTTTTTTTTTTTTTTTTTTTTTTGCCAGAGTGTTTTGGCTTTCCATGCCTGTAATACTCTCACGGGCTTTTCAGCCAGATCCGCGTGCCTTAAGGGCTGATTCTGAGGCCAGAGTGCTGTTAGGATATCTGCCATTCTATGGGTCTGCTGTGTATCTCGCTTCCCATGTTGGATCATTCTCTCCCTTTTTTATTCTATCAGCTAGTATTTGCAGACACTAGTCTTGTTTATGTGCTCCCTTTGGCTCTTAGTCCTATCATTATGAGGATCTGGGATCTTAAAATCCAGCTGATCAATTCTGATTGGAAGTGTATGTCTCCAACATCCCTGGTAACTTGATAACTACTTGCTCCTGAAATATTTTACTGATGGAAGTTCATTATTATGTTACATTCAGGAACAATTCTAATGATAAAAAAATCTCTTTTATTATACACTTAAGCAAGATTGACTTAATTACTCCTTTTACCCATTGTTTCTTGACTTCATCACGAGAAGCATGAAATAATTTGGATTTAGGGGTGCAGAAATCTTTTTTTCTGCCAAGGGCCATTTGTATATTTATAACATCATTTTCAGGCCATTCAAAATTATCAAATTAAAAATTAGTTCATTATAGATACATGGGATCCCACATGCAGTTACCTCGGAATGGCCAACAAATGATTTCATGGTCCTTATATGGCCCACAGATAAAATGTTCCCTGACCATGCCACAGTCCACACCTTTAGCCAGGGAGTTAGCACTCTGCTCTAAGAATTTTCTTCTCATAGGAGAACATTTATAATCCCTTTACTTTTCCCACCTAATAATATCTTTTGGATCCATCAGCCTTAGAATATATTTACATATCAGTATTCTGCTTAAAATATCACTTCCAGAATCAAATATAAAGTGCTCCAGAGTTTGTCCAAGGAGGACTATTACAGTATTGCTCCATCTGCTGTAGAAAGTGGGAAAACACTCCCAGACTTAAGAAAATTGAGTTCTAAGCTTGATTTTGCTACTATGGATTTGGATAGAGTATGCAAGGTCTGTGTGTTGAGATTGATTTGTTCTGAGAGGAGGTGTGCGGTGGGGGCAAGAGGCATGGAGTCACCACACAGACCCCAGGGCCAGAGGTGAGCAGCCGCAGACTCCTTTTTTTTTAGCCAAGGCAGCCAATCCAGTCAAGGGGCAGTTTATGCCCTAACCAATCACAGCCTGTTGCCAGGCAGGTTCCGTTGCCAGCAGCCATCTTGGCATGGCCTTCTCATTCCACCACATTTCCCCCTTTTCATTTATTTTTGAGCAATGGGAGGCATGATTTTTGGCCATACCGTTGTTGACCCCATTTCCATGTGGTCTCCTTATGTGGCTGTGCCTGTCTTAGGTTGTCCCCCAGGGGATCTTACCCATCATTGACTAACCAGTGCTCAAAATGGGAGACCACAGGAGTGCTTGCTCAGATAGGGGTAGGAATGAGGAACAATGGTAATCAGGAATGGTGTGACTGCACAGAGGCTGTGGGCTATTTGAGTGGCTGACCAGAGCTAATGGGGTATAAAACAGTAACGGATGTGGCTATGGGCAGTTCCTCAGGGCAGGATGATAGGGCAGCAGCTTGACAACTGGTAGCAGGTGCGCCCGCTAACAAGCAGACTCTCAGTCTTGTTCAGCTGGTTCTGGTTAACTGTCAGTTGCAGGCTTGATGTTTCTGTCTGGAACCCAAATGGGCTGTCCGGCATTCTCTGGAAAGACACAAGCATATCCTCAGTCCTTGGTTAGCAGAAGTTTTTTTACGGGTGTTGGAATCCAGGGCCTGAATTCTGCTTCTGCTCCTACATTAATGGCAAACATGCAGGTGGGTTGGGGTCCTGCAGCTACCCTGAGAGCCTGGGGTGCCCGGGGACTGCCACAAATGTGGGAATCTTCACTGGGTGCAGATGGGATGACCTCACATGGATTATCGTCTCAACATTGTCTAAGTTCATCCCATGGATATTTGGTGGGTGGCTGACAAAGCATTGCTGTGTTGTCTGCTGTCATGTCATTTTCACTGTCAGAGCTCTCTCTCCCTAAGTCATCAACTGTTGCCTGTGAGACAGTGGCCTGAAGTGACAGGCTCTTATTTACAGATTCATTGTTTGGTAATCTGTGTGGGCTTCTGAGAGGGGGTATCTTTCCCATGTTTGAGTGTTTAAGAGCAGCATGTCACACCAACTCTAGCCAAAGGAAAGATACCCACAGTGCTGCTGCCATAACAAAGCAAATTCCTAGCACCTCAGCGGCTGATGACATTCTGCAGGGGGTTCCCTACATTAGACGAACAGACAGTGGTGTTTCAGATTGTAAGTATGTCCTGTGCTTAGTGGGAGCCTTCCTTTATTCATTAGATCAAGGCTGTATGCCCACACGGTGTCTCTGGAGCGTCACCTCTCTCGAGTGAGGGAAGGTGACTTGGTTTTGAATTCTGGGATGATCAGTCCCTTAAGTGAATTCTCTGGGTGAACCGAAAGTAAAAAGAGAAGCCGAGAAGTGGCGTTACGCTTCTGGGCGGTGTGTGCCTAACCTGGGGTCACTTAGACTGAGGACAAGGACAAGGAAAGGGGCGTAGGAGGGGGTTCTTTGCTCACCCTCACAGAACTGAACAGCACACAAAACACCGAAGGGCCTACTTGCTGAAATCAAGGGGGGACCTTGCCAAGTCCAACACGCTGTCTCTCTCTGTCACATTGGGCGCCAGATGTTGAGATTGATTCATTCTGAGAGAAGGAGTGCAGTGAGGGTAAGAGGTGCGGAGTCACCACACAGACCCCAGGAATCAGGTGAAAGCGGGCCAGAGACGTGCAGCCTGCAGACTCCTTTTTTTCAGTTGGTACAGCACCTTAAATAGCCAAGGAAGCCAATCCGGTCAAGGCTGGTTTATGCTCTAACCAATCACAGCCTGTTGCCAGGCAGGTTCCATTGCCAGTGGCCATCTTGGCAGGACCTTCTCATTCCACTACATGAGTATTCAAAGTCTGTGGATTTAATTAAACTTAGGATTATTGTGTGGCACTTAAACCTGTGACAATGCTAATGTTTATGTAGCAGACATAGCCATAGGGTTTTTGAAAAGAGTTGAAATGGGGTTGTCAGAAAAGGTAGAAGAATGATTGGCAATTGCTGTGATGGCTATCTGATCCCTGTCCTGATAGGTGGGTCCTAAGGGTTCAGTTTGGACAAGTCAGAAAGCCTGGGCTGAGCTCCAAGGAAAGGTGCTTCTGCTTCTTCTGCTGCTGCTGCTGCTTCTTCTTCTTCTTCTTCTTCTTCTTCTTCTTCTTCGACAGGCAGAATGGACAGTGAGAGAGAGACAGAGAGAAAGGTCTTCCTTTGCCGTTGGTTCACTCTCCAATCCGCGCTGATCCGAAGGCAGGAGCCAGGTACTTATCCTGGTCTCCCATGGGGTGCAGGGCCCAAGCAGTTGGTCCATCCTCCACTGCACTCCCGGGCCACAGCAGAGAGCTGGACTGGAAGAGGGGCAACTGGGACAGAATCCGGTGCCCCAACCGGGACTAGAACCCGGTGTGCTGGCGCTGCAAGAAGGAGGATTAGCCTATTGAGCCACGGCGCCGGCAGAAAGATGCTTCTTATCCAGGGTGCCAGACTTCCCCTTAAGGGATCAGTGTGTCGGCTGGCGCCATGGCTCAATAGGCTAATCGTTCGCCTTGCGGCGCCGGCACACCGGGTTCTAGTCCCGGTTGGGGCGCCAGATTCTGTCCCGGTTGCCCCTCTTCCAGGCCAGCTCTCTGCTGTGGCCCAGGAGTGCAGTGGAGGATGGCCCAAGTCCTTGGGCCCTGCACCCCATGGGAGACCAGGAGAAGCACCTGGCTACTGCCTTCGGATCAGCATGATGCGCTGGCCACAGTGCGCCGGCCGCGGCGGCCATTGGAGGGTGAACCAACGGCAAAAGGAAGACCTTTCTCTCCGTCTCTCTCTCTCTCACTGTCCACTCTGCCTGTCAAAAAAAAAGGGGGGAGGATCAGTGTGTCATTAGCAGATGCAGTGTTCTGAGGGTATGCAAGGTTAGTGTGAGGATAGGCAGTCCAATGTACTATTGCCTATATTTTTCCATGCTTGTTTTCACAGATACATTGATGACTTTAAAACGCAAAAGAGCAGTGAATGGTTGAACTCCTGGAGCACAAAACTTTGGCAGTGTTAAACTATACATCAACATTAACACACACACACACACACACACACACACAAGAAATTGGGGCAGAAAGATGCTTTCACTGAAGTAGGAAATGGAATTCAAGCTGACTAAAGAAAAGTGAATTATTCACACAATGAAAAAGTAATGAGATAGAGCCATCTTCAACAGTGGTTTCATCGGCATTCTGGAGCTTTTTTTGTGATTTTCTGGGTTCTGCCATCCTCCTTGTGTTAACATTATCCTCAGGCTGACTTTTCTCATGGTGCCAAAAGTACCCCAGGTCCCCTCCAGGGGAAGAGAACACATACCTTTCCTCACTGCTGACTCCAAGTCCTGAGCTTTGTCTTGACTGGATAATACAGACCAATACTGTGTAGCTAGGTGGAATACCTTACAGCGTGAAGAAAGAAGATAGTGGTTTTTGTCACTCCTCCCAAATTCTGTGACTATTAAATAGTTGGAAAAGAATGATTCATCACTTGAGAAAACTACAACTTCAGGCTTACCTTGTTTTTATGCTTAGTGATTCCAGGGTAAATCTATGCATCATTTTTCCCTTCTCCTAACAAATGCTTTGATGGGAAGTGCCCTCTGGAGGGATTTGTTCATTGTGCTTTCCCAAACCAATGTCAGGGGACAAGGCTGTATAGTACTCTCTTCCGATAGGGCACAGTTGTGCTTTTGCTGCTGGACGAAGACAGAAAATAATCAGAGCCATTTAAGCCATGTGGAGTGAATACCATGTAGTTACCACAGTTCACATCAACTGGTTAGTTGGCTTAGTGGTACTGATATAAAAGAAACAAAATGGAAAACAATTTTATTTTCACTTTCATCTTCTGTTGAGTTTCTTTTTTTTTTTAATTTATTTTATTTATTTGAAAGACAGAGTTACAGAGAGAGGTAGAGACAGAGAAAGATGTATTCCATCTGCTGGTTCACTCCCCAGATGGCCGCAATGGCTGGAACTGTGCCGATCCAAAGCCAGGAGCCAGGAGCTTCTTCCAGGTCTCCCATGCGGGTATAGAGGCCAAGGACTTGGGCCATCTTCTACTGCTATCACAGGTCAAAGCAGAGAGCAGGATTGGAAGAGGAGCAGTCGGGACTCGAACCGGCGCCCATATGGGATGTTGGTGCTTCAGGCCAGGGTTTTAACCTGCTGTGCCACAGTGCTGGCCCTTTGTTGAGTTTCTTATTTATGCATTTTTTATAGTCTGGAGACTTAGATTTTTAAAAACTCATCTTCTTTTCACTCTTGTGATGGATCAGTGACTTTTTTTTAATTTGCAAATTCTTCCCAAGTAGTTGTCGTAATCTTTTCCCCTACTTCTCCTCCTCTATAAGCCACAGTGCTGCCGCCTCCTCCACCTTCTTCTTCTTCTTTTTTCTTTAAAAGAAATTCACAGGCAAGCTTTCTTTTCTTTTCTTTTTTAAATTATTTTATTTGACAGAGTTAGACAGTGAGAGAGAGAGACAGATAGAAAGGTCTTCCTTCCGTTGGTTCACTCCCCAAACAGCCACTACAGCTGGTGCTGTGCCGATCCAAAGCCAGGAGCCAGGTGCTTCCTCCTGGTCTCCCATGCGGGTGTAGGGGCCCAAGCACTTGGGCCATCCTCCACTGCCCTCACAGCAGAGAGTTGGACTGGAAGAGGGGCAACCGGGACTAGAACTCGGTGCCCATATGGGATGCCGGCACCGCAGGTGGAGGATTAACCAAGTGAGCCACGGCTCCGGCCCAGTCAAGCTTTCTTATTACTAATCCACATGTGAATTTTCAGTAGCATGGTTCTTCTCTCTAGAGTACATAGCAAAATTTTCTGAAACTTTGTGAATTATGAGATGGTCATTAAACAATTTGTACCTTGAAATTGTGAAGGAGTACATATTTATACCATAGAAATTAAGAATGCTGCAAACTGAGACTTTCCTTTTCCTGATAAGGCTAGCATATGTCAAAATATATTACTATGAAAAGTGTTCCTGATTCCAAGATGGCAGAACAGTGACAGGGCAGTCTCTTCTAGGCTAGGTGAAAATAGCTTTAAAAAAAAGGAGAGGAAGTGCATTCTCTGGGGAGAGTTGAGGGAAAACTGCAGTGGAGATGCTGTGGAAGGAGAGGAGACACCGTGGAAGGTGCAGACGCACAGCAATGAGCATGGACACAACAAATGACCACAGCAGCCTGAGCTTTGGAGAGCAAGGTGAGATCAGACTGCAGCAGCCCATGCCACTGCCGATATAGCCTAAGGGAAAGCCTAATGGATTTCATTGTCACTGAGTATGGTCCAGAGCCCTGAGGGAGACAGGGTGCCCACTCACCCAAAAAGGGGCACATCTTTCTATCTCTCCCATTCCCCATTCTCCACACACAACAGCACCCAGCAACCAGCCATGAAAGGGCAGGTGCCATTTTGGATATAAGAAGATAGCAGTTACTGCAAGTCTGGTGTGTGTACCTAGCAACTAGTGGGGACAGTTGCCATCTTGTCAGCAGAGACAACCTCAGCAGCTTTGGTGCACCCACCAGGCAGTAAGTGGGCAGAATGAGCCATTCTGACATTAGTACTGCCTGCAGAGATACTTGTACATGCCCACATGTTTGTGGAGCAAGTAGGGCTGTGGCCGGCAGGTATTGTGCACCCATGTGATCTTGCGATTTTACCAGAGGAAAAATCCACGTGCCCCACTGACTTTGAATATAGTTGGGAGGATTTGTAGGGGGCTAGACACCCACATATGACTGTGAGGTGCCCCAGTCTCTCGACGTATCACAGGCTCTGGGGGCTCAATCCGCCTAGTTAGAACACTCACAGGTAGCATGCTCTGGGAACCTCTTAGCCTCTCTGTGGATGGGACAGGCTAGCGGTGTGAAGTAGATCCACTGTACCCAGTGACTGTGGGAGCCCTGAGTGCTGAGACTGAGGGAACACTGTCTGGATGAGAGGGTGCAGAGTGTAGCTGGGCCTCTGGTAAACCACTGTGAGTGGCTACATATGTTCAGAGCTCCCTGATGGCTTGGGGTGGGTCATTGCAGCAGGATCTGGGCTCACACTGAGGATGGCACAGATCCTTTGTGCAGTTCATCTGGAAGTGAAGATGAGTATTACATCACTGAGGGTTAACACTCAGGCATTGATCACCTGATAAGAGAGGAAGTGAGGGTGTGATTATGTGATCATACCCCACCTTCTGTTAACAAGAGGAGATCTTTGGAAAGGTACCAAATAAATGAGCTATGAATTCATTTAAAGCACCTAGGAAAATAACAACAAACCAAACTCCAGGAGGAAAGTAATAATTAAAATTAGAAAAGAAATAAACAACACTGAAGCAAAAAAAAAAAAAAACCCAGAGATCAGTGAAATTATGAGCTTTTTTAGAAAAAATAAACAAAATCGATGCACTGTTGGCCCAACTAATAAAAAAAAAAAGAGGCAAAAGATCCAAATCAACAAAATCAGAGATGAAAAAGGAAATGTAACAGCAGATACCATAGAAATCAAGAGACTCATCAGGAATTATTACAAAGAGCTGTATGCCAACAAAGTAAAACCTAGAAGAAATGAGTAGATTCCTAGAAACATACCATGTACCAAAATTGAGTTATGAAGACATAGAAAACTTAAACAGGTCAATAGCCAAGATGGAAACTGAATCAATAATAAAGACCATCTTAGCAAACAATGACATAAAGAAAGCCCAGGACCGAATAGCTTCACTGCTGAGTTCTACCAGAAATTTAAAGAAGAACTAATTCCAATTATTCTCAAGCTATTCAAAAAAATTGAAAGGGAGGGAATCCTTCCAAACTCCTTCTATCAAGACAGTATCATCTTAATTTCTAAACTAGAAAAAGGTGAAAGAGAGAAAGAGAACTATAGACCAATGTCTCTGATAAACACAGACACAAAAATCTTCATCAAAATACAGCTAATCAAATCCAGCAACAAATCACAAAGATCATTCACCTGGACCAAGTGGGATTTATCCCTGGTATGCAGGGATAGTTAAGCATTCACAAATCCATAAATGTGATCCATCACATCAATAAACTGGAGGACAAAAAACCATATGATTCTCTCACTAGATGCTGAGAAAGCATTGCTAAAATACAGCATCTTTTCATGATAAAACTTTAAGCAAATTGGGCATACAAGGGCCATTCTTCAACACAATCAAGGAAATTCATGACAAACTCACAGCTAGCATCTTTTTGAAAGGGGAAGAGTTGAAAGCATCCCCCCTAAGATCTGGAACCAGACAAGAATGCCCACTCTCATCATTGCTATTTAATATAGTTCTGAGAGTATTAGCCAGAGTCATTAGGCAAGGAAAAGAAATCAAAGGAATACAGATTGGAAAGGAGGAAGTCAAGCTATCCCTATTTGCAGATGAGATGATTCAATTTATAGGGGAAACAAAAGACTCCACTGAGAGATTGTTGGAACTCATAAAAGAGTTTGATAAAGTTGCAGGATATAAAATTAACACATAAAAATCAATAGCCTTTGTATATACAGGCAATGCCATGGCTAAAGAAGAGCTTCTAAGATCAATCTCACTATAGTTACAAAAACAATTAAATTCTTTGAAATAAATTAACCAAGGAAATCAAAGTTCTCTATGATGAAAATTATAAAACATTAAAGAAAGAAATAGAATAAGACACAAAAAATGGAAAAATCTTCCATGTTTGCAGATTGGAAGAATCAGTATCATCAAAATGTCCATACTACCAAAAACAATTTCTAAATTCATTGCAATCCTAATCAAAACATAAGGACATTCTTCTCAGATCTAGAAAAAATGATGCTAAAATTCATATGGAAACACCAGAGACCCTGATTATCTAAAACCACCTTTTACAACAAAAACACATCTAGAGGCATCACGATAAGATTTCAAGACATACTACACAGTAGTTAGAATCAAAACAGCCTAGTACTAGAAAAAAAAGATGTGTAGACCAATGGAACAGAATAGAAACTCCAGAAATCAATCCATGCATCTACAACCAACTTATCTTTGACAAAGGAGCTCAAATTAAGCTCTTGCACAAGGGCAGTCTCTTTAACATATGTTTCTGGGAAAACTGGATCTCCGAGTGCAGAAGTATGAAACTAGAACCCTATATTACACGTTACACAAAAATCCACTTAAAATGTGTCAAAAACCTAAATCTATGACCAAATACCATCAAATTACTAGAGAACATTGAAGAAACTCTAGGACATTGGGCCGGCGCCGCGGCTCACTAGGCTAATCCTCCGCCTAGCGGCGCCGGCACACCGGGTTCTAGTACCGGTTGGGGTGCCGGATTCTGTCCCGGTTGCCCCTCTTCCAGGCCAGCCCTCTGCTGTGGCCAGGGAGTGCAGTGGAGGATGGCCCAGGTGCTTGGGCCCTGCACCCCATGGGAGACCAGGAAAAGCACCTGGCTCCTGGCTCCTGCCATCGGATCAGCGCGGTGTGCCGGCCGCAGCGCGCTGGCCGTGGCGGCCATTGGAGGGTGAACCAACGGCAAAGGAAGACCTTTCTCTCTGTCTCTCTCTCTCACTGTCCACTCTGCCTGTCAAAAAAAAAAAAAAAAAAAAAAAAAAAAAAAAAAAAGAAACTCTAGGACATTGACATAGGCAGAGCAGTGACTTCTTTTAAAAGGCCCCAGAAACACAGCAATGAAAACTGAAATTGATAATGGGATTACATCAAGCTGAGAAGCTCCTGCACTGCGAAACACTCAACAAAGTTAAGAAACAACCGACAGAATGGGAGAAATATTTGCAAATTATGCAACTGATAAAGCATTAAAATCCAGAATCTCTAATGAGCTCAAGGAATTCAACAACAGAAAAAAAACAAAAAAATCCAGCCAAGAAATTGGCAATGTACTGGAACAGGCATTTTTCAAGAGAAGAAATTCAAATGGCCAACAGATCCATGAAAAAATGCTCAGGATCACTAGCCATCAGGAAATGCAAATCAAAACCACAATGAGATTTCACCTCACTCCAGTTAAAATGGCTCTTATACAGAAATCAACAAATGCCGGTGAGGATGTGGGGAAAAAGGTACCTTAATCCACTGTTGATGGGAATGTAAACTGGGGCAACCACTGTGGAAGACAGTATGGAGATACCTCAGAAATTTGAATATAGACCTGGTATATGATCCAGCTATCCCATTCCTTGGTATTTACACAAACGAAAATTAGCATATGAAAAAATGATCTGTACCCCCATGTTCATTGTAGCTCAATTCACAATAGCTAAGATATGGAATCAACCCAGATGTCTATCAGTTGAAGACCTGCTAAAAATTATGATATATTTAAATATATATATACATATATACACTATAGAATAATATTCAGAGGTAAAAAAATGAAATACTATCATTTGCAGCAAAATGGATATAACTGGAACCTATATTACTTAGTCAAATAAGCCAAAAGACAAATACCATATGTTTGCCCTGATCTGTAGTGAATAGTAGAGTACCTAAAATGTAATCTATAGGAGTGAAACTGACACTTTGAGATAAGATGATTTTTAACACCCCATGTCTTGACTGTTGAGGAACAGCTTTTTTTCTTCATACTAATTTGTTGAACTCTTTATTTAGTGTAGGATTAATCTTATGAGTATAAAGTTAGCAGAAAGTAGATTTTTCTGAAAAATAAGTATGAGAATAGAGGGAGAGGAGAAAGAAGGGTGGGAACATCAGCAGGAGGGAGGTTAGGGTGAAAAGTATCACTATGTTCCTGAATTTGTATCTATGAAATTCGTATACCTTAAATAAAACTCAAATTACAACCAAAAAATATAAAGCTTTCCTATGTTATAGTTCATCCTCTAGAAAGCAAACTGTGATTCCAAATTTTGCCTTTATTATTATCCACAAACTCTGTAATCAGTGTTTGCAAATTTAAAACACCAAAATTATTAGGTTAAGTAGATTAAGTGACTTTTTCACATACTATTTAGTCTATTATACTTTTTTCCCCATTTCAAACCTAGGAGTGTTAACAAAACAGTAGGAAAGGCAGAGATTCAGAAAACATATTTGCAAGTAACATATGTGGAGAAGTATTTGCATCCAGATTATGTAAAGAACATTTATAACTCAATAATTGGATCACAAACTCCCTAATTTAAAAAAGAGCAAAAGATAAGAGTATTTCACAGTGAATACATATAAATTACTAATAAGCTCTTAATGAAATGCCCAATATCACTAGTCATAAAGGAAATGCAACATAAAATCACAAGTTATTATATACCTACTAAATCAGGTATAATTAAAAACTCTATCAACACAAAATTTCTGCTAAGATGTATGTTAGAATTTCCTACATTTCTGGTTTGGAATGCAAATTGCTTCAGTTAGTCTGGTGGTTCCTCAAAAAGTGAAATACGGAATTATAATATTACCCAGAAATACACACCAAGATATATAGCCAAGAGAATTGAAAATGTGTGATCTATCCAACAACTGGCACATGAATTTCACAGCAATGTTATTTATAATAGCCAAAAAGCAGAAACACCTCAGATGTCCATAAACTGGTGAGTGGATAAATCAAGGGTAGGATTATCTATCTATAGAATGGAGTACTATTCTACCATATACAGGAATAACTATGGATCTATGTTGCAACCTGGATGCAAGCTAAAACATAATGCTGAGTGAACAAAGCCAGAATAAAAGAATACACATTGCTTGATTTCATCTGTAAGAAAGCTCAAGGAAAGGCAAATATACAGACAAAAAATAAATGAATTGTTTCCTGGAGTTCAGAGTAGGAACAGAAGTGTCTTCAATAAGGCACCAGGGACTTTTTTGGAATGAGGAGATTTCTTTTTTTTAAGATTTATTTATTTGTTTGAAAGGTAAAATAGAGAGAGAGAAAGAAAGAGGGAGAGAGAGAGAGAGAGAGGAAGAGAGGAAAAGAGGAAGAGAAGAAGAGAGGAGAGGAGAGGAGAGGAGAGGAGAGGAGAGGAGAGGAGAGGAGAGGAGAGGAGAGGAGAGGAGAGGAGAGGAGAGGAGAGGAGAGAACACACAGAGAAATCTTCCATTCACTGATTTACTCCCTAAATAGCTGCAATAGCCAGAGCTGGGCCAGACTGAAGCCAGGAGCCAGAAGCTTCATCCATGTCTCCCACATAGGTGCAGGGGACCAAGGGGACCATTTACTTGGGCCGTCTTCTGCTGCTTTTCCTAGGCCATTGGCAGGGAGCTGGATGGGAAGTGGAGTAGCTTGTACTCAAACTGGCACCCATATGGGATGCCGGCATTGCAGGCAGTGGCTTTATGTACTCCAATACAACACAGCTATAATTGGAATGTTTTAAAACTCTACATTTACTGAAAATCAATGTACACTTAAAATGTACAAATTTTTGATATGTAAATTATACTTCCTTGATAAGGTTGTTTTAGAAAGTGTGAAAGTCACAAATTCCCTTATGTAAAACTCATTAATAAATGAAAGTATCAGGGCATTTAACCTTTGAGTTTTCAACTTCTTTTATCTGCTGACTTCAATCTTTCATGATAAAAGTGGGCCTAGAAATATTGAATAACATTTTTCTCGAGAAAAAGATTTTACTCTTTTCTTCAGTTTCAGAATCTAGCCTACTGAATGGAAATATTGTACAATTATGTTATAATCCAATAATCTGTTTATGTGGAAATTAACTAACAATAGACAGATTGAAAAATGTTGCCAAAGACATGCTTGCCAAAATAGAAAAAAATTATAATATAAGAACATGATTATACATGTATGTATGTAAACACATACAGGCACAAACACACACATACACACACACACAGAAAGTAAGGAGTTTCTGTTTGAGAATAACCTTGGGTTTCTTTGCCTGGTCTTATGCTATGTGCACCATCAAGGAGAAATTGCTATTTATCTTCTGATAATGTTTTCAAACATGGCACTTTATAATTTCTTCTTGGCACTCCTTTCATTGTTGTCTTGTTCTGATGCTCAGGGAGTTATTCTTCATGCATTTGAATTAACACTTCTTCCCCTAAGCCTACCTAGTTCCTAAAAATAGAGCAAGATTTGGCTGTATTCTGTACATGTGCTATGGCTGACCCAACAGTGGTAATTTCACTTTCTGCTGATTCTTTGATTCTGTACTGTGAGGCCCTGAGATGAATTTTACAAAGACTGAAGTGACTTCATTTTTTTTCCTGTAAAATCTTATTTTCTCTCCCCTTTGAGATGTGGGAAGAGGAGAAGAACTAGAAGCCTACAAAGATATTTGAAGGCCAACTTGTGCAAATGATTAAAGTGCTTCTGTGGGTCAGGAATTTTAAAATTTGATATTTTAGATGTTTTCATTTACCCAAAGTAAATTCCTTTTATCTTTCCCAAACTTTGGGAAAGTCAGCTTATCTCAAAAGCTTATGTGAGGGGTTGATGCTATGACACAGTAGGTTAAACCACTGTTTTCAATGCTAGCATTCCGTATCTGAGTACTTCTTCAAGTCCCAGATGCTCTGCTTCTGATCCAGCTTCCTCTTAATGCTCCCAAAAAGGCAGTGGAAGATGGCTCAAGTACTTTGGTGTCACCCATTTGGAAGAACCAAATGGAGTTCCTGGCTCCTTACTTTGGCTCAGCCCAGTGCTGGCTGTTTCAGGCATTTGGAGAGTGAACCAGCAGTTGAAAACCACCTCCCACCCCCGTCTCTCTTTCCTTCTCTTTCTTGTACCTATGTCTTCCAAATAAATATCTTGTGAAAAAAACGCTTGTGTGAAAGTATGGGCCTGGGTGTTTTTTATGGACGATTGAATGGTTGGGATGGAGAAAAAGAGCTGAGATTCTATTCGCCTTATAACATTTACAAGGTGCAAAATGGTTATCCAATAGAAGCAGATCCAAAAGTGACCACAAATGAGACTCCCAGATCAGAACTGCAGATCCTGTTGGCCCTAAGCTGAGGAAACCCTTCACATTGCCTCACTCCCAATCTGACCATCACTTGAGGGGACAGACCCTAGGGACATTGTTTATGCAGCAAGTGGCATCATCAAATTGCTTTTAAATATGGTAGCCACCTACTATGCTTGCCTCCTTTTCATCCCAGCTCTCTTCCCAGGCCAGCCAGGTAACAGGAATCAAAGGGGTATCATCCCTAAGGAGGTTCATACTTCCCTTGTAATGTCTCTTCCAATGTCCAATGTGAAGAGTTAGATGGACCTGGATCTCACACATATCTGGCCAGGCCTTAAAAGCCCACTTTATGATTATTAAGCTTAAAACATCTGTCAGTTAATATTTAGGTTTAAACGAGTTAGAAAAAAGGGTGTAAAATAGCAGCTAACCTGGGCAGTGCTGTCACAAAGATTTAATCAGTGCTATATCTATTCAGGAAGGTTGTCACAGATAACTTAAATGACCTATTTCTTGAAGAGGATGGGAAGATAATTCTGAATGTAAGTGACTTCCTCATCTGTTCCCCCACTGGGGACTCCAAATTTGGGCATTTGACTAGCACCCTGAATTTCCTAGAAGAACGTATCTACTGGGTATTGAAGAAAAACCCTTGGCCTGACAGTAAATAAATTATTTAGGCTTATCCTTACCTCTGGGGAATAGAGATTGGCCACAGAGAGGTCACACACCAAGTAGAAAATTCCTACCCCTGAAATCTTAAGACAGATCTGGTTATTTCTCAGACCAAGAGGTTATGGATCCCTCAGTACAGCCGAGCTCCTATACCAGGCCCTCAAGAATAGGCCAGAATAGGGCTCCCTCTTTTTGGAAAGACAAAACACAACCTTTGCCCAGTTAAAAGCTGTTGTGACTTGGGTCCCAGTGCTGGGGTAGCTAAACTCAGTCCTTCAAAACAGGCAGGCAATTAGACATGCTAACTGCTGCCAAAAGGAACTTACTTAAGCTAAAATTTAATATTTTGGGTTCTTGCAGTTTATTGAAATAAGAATTCTAAGCACTGGCTCAAATCAGACGTGCAACATGGTGAAGTTTAAGATTTATTTAGAGTAAGAGAAATACACAGGAACATGAGGGCTTTCTTAAGGGAAAGTGGGTCAGGAAAAGTAAATGGGGAGTTCTGTACCAACCTTTTCCAGGGAGCAGGCCAGAGACTGCAAGCAAGAGGGCAGGGGGAAGGAAAGCAGAGAGAGGGGAGGCAAGCGAAGTGTGGGAGAGCAGGCACAAGAAGCAGCGAAACAAGCCGGCTCAGTGCTCTCTAACCTCTTACTCACTTCCAAAAAGGAGTGGTTAGAGTCTAATTGACAGGTGGGTGGATTTACAGGTGAGATCATGAAGGGGCAAGGGCATGTAGCCTCCAGATCACGGGTTTAATCCTGTCTCCCTGACTAGCCTCATTAGCAATGCTATGCCCTTATTTCAGCTCTGGAGAAAATACAGAAGATGGACCTTTATCTATGTTACCCCACATGAGGTTATGAGTTATTTCTCTTGAAGGGGAAGTTAAGGGTGCTAGGTTGACATTAGTTCTATGTGTGTTCAAAGGGCAAAAGAAAATGGGAATTTTTTGAAATTGGGAATTTCTGTGTGATAGAACAAGCAGGCAAATCATTATTTAAATATAAAAAGATTTGCTATTGTTCAATAAATTGGTTGGGTGGGTCTCAGCCCTCTCCCTGAGGGCAGCTTAGGGAATCTTAGCTGCCTTTCACCCAGGGAGCTATTATGATTTTCTGAGAGGAATGCTACACCCAGAAAGCCCTCCACCCAGCAATATCCCACAAAGGGCATAGGGGGAGGAAAAATGGAGACTCTGTACCCACATCCATAAAAATTCCAGTCCAAATGCAGACTGGGCTCTCAGTTCCCCACCAAGATGCCCACCTGGTCTAACAGGTGTACATCTCTTTGTTAAACTTTGCTTCAGTATTCACTGAGAGAAATGACCACAGAAGCCTAAGCATTCTGAAAATTCTTACAGATTTGGAGGAGAGGAATATTCCTGGTATATGAGTTTTAAAGAAAACAACAAAACCTTCTGTATTAACACGTATGGGTAATTTAGGTTTTAGAGCAAAATAAAAGAATGTATAGTGAGATGTATATTGTGAAAGGCTTGGGTATGTTTCAGCCTTTAGCCATATCAATTTCATCAACCTGACACAGAAAAATTTTTAAGGAAGAGAGTGACATATGTCTACGTGTTTAAAACTGCCCTATGGTAAAATGTTAACTTTAACCTTACAGCAATAAGATTAGATGCATGAGGTCAGATCCAATTTATGCTTTTAGGACACCTGCAGTGTAGCTTATGAATCCCTTTCACCCATTTCCAGGACTGCTTTCCAAGGTTAATCATCTCTATTTTTCTCACTAATTTACTGGTAATTCCAAATTTCTAAGTAATATACTCTTAGTGTTTTTTCTCAGTTTGTTATTTTGGACTTAGTTCTCCCCCTGTATCAGTCAGTGTTTAATTTGGGTAACTGCAACCTTTCTGGAAATCAGAGTAGGGGAAGTATTGGGACAATTCAATAGGAGGCAAAGGCTACTACAGGGCTATTGGGTTCAATGGTATAACATGTATGGAAGTGTTGTCACAGAGGTCAAGAAAGTGCTGCTGTTGCCTCTGCTAATGCCTCACACCCATGACATCTTGAATAGACATTAGAGTGTGAGATTGCCTGTTGCAAATATTCTTATCTATCTGACCTTGTTTACCAGCAGCCACTGTGTAAGAAAAGGACTTTGCCTTATTCTACCTTCCAAATCTCAAGGGAGTGTATCTTATGACACAACTTAAATTGCATCCACAACTGTAGCTGCCAACTCTGAGATTAAGAGGGCACATTGAAAGGGTGAGAATTTATGTTGAGGGCAAGTGATCACATCTATACCACGACTACCATGTCCCACCACTTTCTTTCCCTTATCTCCCGATGTGGTAATCACATGATCATTTTTGTTTAAATTTATACCCAGTGTTTACATTATTATGACTATACAAATATTAAACCACACCTAATTTTCATGTGATAATTTTTTTACTGTAGTTATTAATTCTCTAATATTGTCATTACCAGGTTTGCTAAGAATGTCTTCCTGATTTTTACAAATGTCGCAAACATCTCTGTCACAAATCTCCCAATATTTTGAATATATTCAAATGTAACGTGATTCAGAGGATGGTAAAAGTGAAGGAATTAGCATTTAAGTTTGGCTGCTGTTGCTCTAAAATTAGAGTAGAAAAACGTAGCTGAGAGTCTCAGTTTTCAGTGTGTTCAGATTTTCCCTTAATCCCTTCCTCTGTTTTCAGCTTCCACCTCCTACCTCTCATACTATGTTTTGGTTTTTTAAGTCCAGTGCTTCTTTGGTCAGTTTCTGGTTCTAGAAGGGTCAGGGGAAGTTGAAAGGAGACCTATTCTTCCAACTACTTTACATTCAAGCATACAGACTTTCAACTAGATCCTGATTTCAGCTTATGCCTCACTCCCATTTCCCTTGGAAACTTGCATTTCTTGACTCTGTCTAGAAAACAAATTGCCTGGCTTTACCAGCATCTTTCTCTGAAGATTCTGTGCTTGTACTTCTAATGAGTTATTTCTTCTTTTCCACTAAGTCTGTGGATATATTTCTCATCTGCTATTGTCTATTTTTTCCTTAAACCTTATCTACTTTAAAAAAAAATTTATTTGACAAGTAGAGTTATAGACAGAGAGAAAGGTCTTCCTTCCGTTGGTTCACTCCCCAAATGGTTGCTACGGCCGGCGTGCTGCGCCGATCCAAAGCCAGGAATCAGGTGCTTCTTCCTGGTCTCCTATGCAGGTGCAGGGCCCAAGCACTTGGGCCATCCTCCACTGCCTTCCCGGGCCACAGCAGAGAGCTGGCCTGGAAGAGGGGCAACTGGGACTAGAACTGGCTCCCATATGGGATGCTGGCGCTGCAGTCAGAGGATTAATGAAGTGAGCCACAGTGCCAGCCCCTCACCTACTTTTAATTATTCCCCCTTTCCTGCACTGATAGGGGATTTATGTGAAGAGGACACAGCAAATGTTTAATTACTTGTGTTTACTGGAAGCCATATTTTTCTTAGATAATTATAAAACACTAGAAATGTTTTAATAAAATTTTATACATAACAAATTGAGGCTTATAAAGGTTAAATGCTATATTAAAGATCAAAAGTCGTTAGAATGTGGCAGAGAGAGCCATGATTAAACATTTCACCCCATGATTTTGCAGCACCTAGAAGAGTGACTGGCATTGTGGATCTACTATTAATATTAATTGACTGTACAAATGATTTTAGCAGATTCTCATCCACACTTTAAACTCTGATGATGTTCTTATCTTGATCTGGGATCCCATTTTGAGGGTGTGTTCAGTTTGTTAAAGTTCTCTTATTGGACATTCCTTTTTTATAAGTAAACCTTTATTTTTTTTTTACTTTTTTATCCATATAAAGGTAACAAATTTCATGTATTTCATATATTCAGTTTTAAGAGCATAATGATACTTCCTGTTCTATCCTCACTCCTCACTCCAACCCTTCCTCCTCCTCCTTATCTTACTTTTCTTTTAAGTTTTACAATGACATACTTTTCAATTTTCTTTATAATCACAAGCTTCACCCTCCACTAAATAAAGAATCTAATAAGTAGTAAGTAGAAAAACCACTGTAAGAGTATAGACAAGGGCTGTGAACAATTCTCAAATTTCAAAATGCCCATTCTGCTAATATACATTACCTTTGTATTGGACATTTCTTTTTTTAAAGATTTATTTATTTGAAAATCATAGTTACACACAGAGAGAAGGAGAGGCAGAGAGAGAGAGGTCTTCCATCTGCTGGTTCACTCCCCCGTTGGCTCCCATAGCCGGAGCTGTGCCCATCAGAAGCCAGGAGCCAGGAGTTTCTTCCAGGTCTCCCACCTGGGTTCAGGGACCCAAGGAATTGGGCCATCTTGTACTGCTTTTTCAGGTCATAGCAGAGAGCTGGATCTGCAGTGAAGCAGCTGGGACTTGAATCGGTGCCCACATGGGAGGTTGGCACTGTAGGCAGCAGCTTTATCTTCTACGCCACAGTGACAGCCCCTGGACATTTCTTATCTCATGAAGGTCAGGAAGGTTCAGCACTGGGAAAAGGGCATGGGGGAAACATTGAGTGCATGACTCTTTAGGAAATGCTGTGGGAAGTCCTGCTGGCAAGATCAGGTACGTAGAATGTATTGGCGTAGAATGCATACATTCCAGCCCCATAGGGCAAAGTGCATCTAGGAGACTCTAGGTGTAACAAGTATGGCCAATCAAGTGTTGTGGGAAAAAAAAAAGAATACAAAAAACTAGAGTTAAATCAGATGAAAAGCATGTTATAGATTGCTGATAAATACTAAGATCTATACCCTGAAGGGAAGATAAGAATTAAGATTTCGAGTATTGGAAGGTTTTTATTTTATTTTTATTTTTTCATTTTCTTTTTAAGATTTATTTATTTGAAAGTAAGGGTTATGGAGAGAGAGGGAGAGACAGGTAGAGAACTTCCATCCGCTGGTTCGTAGCCCAGATAGTTTCATTGGCCAGGACTGGGCCAGGCTGAGGCCAGGAACCAGGAACTTCTTTCAGGTCTCACAGGGGAGTTGCAGGGGCTTGATACAGACTCAGCCACTGCGGTCATTTGGGGAGTGAAGCAGCAGATGGAAGATCTCTCTCTCTCTCTCTCTCTCTCTCTGTCTGTCTCTCTCTAACTTTGCCTTTTAAATAAATAAACAATTTTTTTTTTTAAAAATGTAGATCATTATTATTGTTTTTGTGTAATATCCTGCATTGATAATACAGTGTACTTTAAAAATGTTCATAGAAAATGGGATAAATTTATATTGGTGAAAAGGATTTTGAAATCCATGCATATGAGTTTTCTTCAAAAAAACTTCATGGAAAATGTATATTATGAAAAAACTATGGATTTCAGATCTTTTTTTTTTTTGTTCTAATAAACTTACTTGTCAATATCATTTCAAAGGAACTTTTTGAGATACTTTTGTCTATTATACTTTATCTATTTTACTGTTGCTGGACTGTAGCATATCAGCTATTTTGAAAGGGAAAATTTCATATATATAGAATTGGTTAAGAATGTGTTGAAAGACTGTAAAGTCAAAAGGGGACATTAAGGTAATACAAAGGCAACTGCAGGAAGCACCTGTCAGGCTTGTGAGCAAAGGGAAGGAGTTTAGATTATTGGAGACTTCTGAAGAGGAACTGTTGCTCTGCAGATGCTGATTCCTCTGGACCCACAAGAAAGTTTCCCCTGTAGGGCCTAGATGAGGCTGATGTTTCTGGAAGGAGGCCTTGAGGGGCCTGGCTCTGGGAGAGAGTGAAAAACTGAAAATGCAACCGACTCTCAGTGTCAAAGTGAAGAACCATTGTTTAGAAGGGGTTGACAGAAGCAGGAAGCAAAACAGGATCTGATCTAGTTCCTTGTCACTCTACACTCTCCAGCTTCTCTTTAGTTTACCCAACAGATCTGTCTGGTGCAGTAGAAACATGGTGGGCAAAATCTAGCCTCCACAGTACAAAGCAGAGTACAAAATGGTAGATTTGGAGATGAGAAGCACTGACTAGAAAATCAGTATAAGTAGTTTCCAGGTTTTAGCCATTACCAGTTGTCTCAGTTCCTTTGGGCTGCTCTAACAAAACAGCTTATACTGGGTAACTTATAAGTAATAAAAATTTATTGCTCACAATAAGTGGAGCTTGGAAGTCCAAGATCAGGGTCTGACAGATTCTGCATCTGGTGAGGGCTTGTTCTGCCTTAGAGGTGGTTCCTGCTATGAATCTCACATGGTGGAAAGGGAGAACAAACTCCCTCAGGCGTCTATTTCAAGGGCACTAATCTCATTCACAAAAGCAACATTTTCATGATCTAGTCACTCCCAAAGGCTCCACCTCTTACAACCAACCCATGGGGGATTTTGGTTCAACACTGGAATATGGAGAGAAAGATTCTCAGGCAGGTCAGTGCTTCATCCTTCACTACACCACACAAAGCTTCATCCATCGCTTGGAGCAACCACCACCTTCTGTTACTGGGCAATGAAGCTGATCTTAGTTCTTGTCTCATGTAGAAGAAGAATCTCCATTCGGACAGGATCAGCAACCAAAACAAGATTTATTTAAATGAAAAATCTCCTGCCACAGCAGTGAGAAGGGAGGCTCCAAGAAAGGAATGCTAGATTTAGCCAGTCAGGGGAGAAACAGATTAACAGCTAACAACTTATCAGAGGATTGGGATAATGACCAACCAGAGCCTGGTATAATAACAAATCAGAGGCAAGGACAAAACCCAGCAGAAGGGTGGGTATTCATCACCTGATGATGATAAAAGTCTGATCTGCTGGTGATAAAAGTCTAAATTTTGCTACAAGCAGCCTTTGAGAGAAGGCAAATACCTTGTCCACCCTCAAAGGAACTCTGCACCTTTTTTTCATTTATTACTATAGGGACCTGACCTAACTGCCTATTGGTCCTTCTAACTGCCCACATTCTGATTTGTGGTCCAGGCAAGGAAACATTTTCTTTGCAAGTGATAAGCCAAGACCCACATCAACTTAGAAAGGGGTGATGGGAGATTCCAAGATGACAGAATAGGGAACAAGGTATTGCACTAGAAAAAGAGTAGGAAGTGCATTCTCAGGGGAGAATTAGAGAGAAAACCCATAGTGGAAATTCTACAGAAGGAAGAGGAACACTGGACCTATATGGAAGGCGCAGTCACACAGCACAAACACAGACACAACACACTAAGCAGCCAAGAGCTGGAGAAAGTGGCATCTTGGAGATGGAGGTGAGATTATAGTGCAACAGACTGTGGTTATATAGCCAGAAGGAGAGCATGGTGTGAGTCTGGCTGGGAGCCTAAGGGGATAGTGGGTACCTGCAGACCCAGTGGAAATAAAAGGGGCATCTTTCTCTCACCCCATCCTCCCCACAGTAGAGCCCGGCATCTGGCTAAGAGAGGGAATGTGCCATTTTGGGCTTGGGTGGCAGCTTTGGAAACCCTTGTGTATGCACACAGCAACTGGTTGAGATAGGACACTACTGGTGGCAGAGGTAGGGAGAGAGCAACATTTGGCCAGTGACTGCTGTATATGTGTGTGATGCAGATGTTCTAGGAGAGGGAAAAATCTATGGTCTCCACTGACTTTGAGTCTGGTTGGGAGGATAGACAGGGGACTGGGCAATCATGTAGGTCTATGAGGTGCTCCCAGGCTCTACCATACCACAGGCTGCACGGCTCAGGCCACCAAGGCAGAACAGCCATGGACAGCTGGCTCAGAGAACATCTGCCACTCTGTGGACTGGACAGGGCTAGTGGGGCAGAATGGAACCTCTGCACTCAGTGTCTGTGGAACTCTTGTATGCTGAGACTGTGGGGACTCAGTGGTTGCATGAAAAGGTGCAGGTTGTAGTTGGGTCTCTGGACAATAACTGTGGGTAGCTCCACATGCTCAGAGCTCCCCAATTGACTGCAGCAGGTCACTACTGCAGGGCCCGAGCTCAGAGTGAGAACTGGGCAGTTCGTTTGTGCAGTTTTAACGGCAGTGCAGAAAAGTGTTGCACCCACTGGGGGCTAAAACCCAGGCATTGATCACCTTGGAGGAGAGGAGGTGAGGGTGTGATC